>NC_143029.1:93387500-93687500 GCF_057628025.1 Oncorhynchus mykiss
CTGATGGCTAGCATTCAATGTCTGCGGATGCGTTGTCTTCTACCCAAGACATCAATCATAATAGACAATAGAGCTTAAAAAAACAGAAAACAGGACTGTGGGACGAACAAGAGACATTTCCAGGCGGTCCATTTAAAAGTAATTCATTGTTCCCTTGCCCTGCAAATGTCAATTCATCATACGTCATACGTCCTCAGAAGTGTTAATTTGAGGGCTGAGGAGAGAGGGTGTCTTTTACATGTTTGGAACGCAGCCGAGATGTGTAAAAGCCCCTAGAACAAGATGGCTTCCTGGTTAATATGGTAGAAAACATGGTGGCCTGGGTAACAAATAAACCTGCATTTCCTCTCATTCTGTTCGCTTCTGTTCAAGCTATAGAAGGGCTGTGACGGTCATGGAATTTTGGATGACTAATTGGCCAGCCTTAATAAGAATATTTTTTGAGACACATTTTGTCCTTTCCGCTCCTGACTATATGTGCTGAAATATAAATAGAATGGCAGCACACGCACAGAGCAAGCTGTTGCGCAGCAACTCCATCTCTTCCTGAAGACAAATAATGTATACAAAACACAGTCTAGTTTTAGACCCCATCATAGCACTGAGACTGCTCTTGTGAAGGTGGTAAATTACCTTTTAATGACGTCAGACCGAGGCTCTGCATCTGTCCTCGTACTCGTAGACCTTAGTGCTGCTTTTGGATAATGGGGCCGGAGGGGATGGCTTCCATTTTACGGGCTCCTAGCAAACTGTGCTATTTTGTTCGTTTTTTTCCGCATTGTTTGTAACTTATTTTGTAAATCATTTTGCTGCTACAGTCTCTTATGACCAAAAATGGCCTCTGGATATCAGAACAGCAATTACTCACCTCAAACTGGAGGAAGGATATACTGCTTCTCAGAGACCAGGCCCAAATAACTGTCAATCGCGTGAAGAAAAGACGTAAATACAGGGGGCGGAGATCGGGGTGCGTTGTGAGAATTTGTTGGCGAGTGGGTAACCCGCCTCTACCATCCCTTCTATTGGCCAACGTGCAATCACTGGAGAATAAACTGGATGATCTCCGTTCGAGACTATCCTACGACATTAAAAACTGTAATATCTTGTGTTTCACCAAATCATGGCTGAACGACGACACGGATAATATACGGTGCGCTGGGTTTTCTGTGCATCGACAGGACAGAACAGCTACAACTGGTAAGACGACGGGTAGGGGTGTGTGTCGATTTGTCAATAAAAGCTGGTGTGCAATGTATCAAGGAAGTCTCAAAGTATTGCTCGCATGAGGTAGAATACCTCATGATAAGCTGTTGACCACACTATCTACCAAGAGAGTTTATCTATATTTTTCATAGCTGCCTATTTACCACCACAAACCGATGCACTAAGGCCACACTCAATAAGCTGTATAAGGCCATAAGCAAACAGGAAAACGCTCATCCAGAGGTGGCGCTCCTAGTGGCCGGGGACTTTAATACAGGCAAACTTAAATCCGTTTTACCTCATTTCTACCAGCATGTCACGTGTTACTCCAAACAAAGGCATACAAAGCTCTCCCTCGCCTTCCATTTGGCAAATCTGACAAATTCTAATCTCCTGATTCCTGCTTACCAGCAAAAACTAAAGCAGAAATGACCTATGACACGCTCAATACGGAAGTGGTTAGATGAGGCAGATGCTAAGCAACAGGACGATGGAATATGTTCCAGGATTCATCCAATGGCATTGAGGAGTATACCACCTCAGTCAATGGCTTCATCAATAAATGCAACGACGACGTCGTCCCCACACTGACCGAGTGTACATATCCCAACCAGAATCCATGGAGAACGGGCAACATAGGCACGAGCTAAAGGCTAGAGCTGCAGCTTGAAAGCGGGACACTAATCCGGACGCTTATAAGAAATCTCGCTATGCCCTCAGACGAACCACCATACAGGCAAAGCGTAAATACAGGACTAAGACTCAATCCTACTACACCAGCTCTCGTCAGATGTGGTAGAGCTTGCAAACTATTACGGACTACAAAGGGAAACCCAGTCACGAGCCTAATACAGTCAAGCTTAATGCCGCATATGCTCGCTTCAAGGAAAGCAACACTGAAGCATGCATGAGCACCAGCTGTTCCGGATGACTGTGTGATCACACATGGCTCAGACACGAGACGTATGTGGCAGGGTCTACAGTCAATCACGGACTACAAAAAGAAAACCGTCCCCATCGCGGACACCAACATCTTGCTCCCAGACAAACTAAACAACTTATTTGCTCGCTTTGAGGACAATACAGTAACATAGCCTGCAACCAAAACCTGCGGGCTCTCCTTCACTACAGCCAACGCGAGTAAAACATTTAAAAGTTTTAACCCTCGCAAGGCTGCCGGCCCAGACGGCATCCCTAGCCGCATCCTCAGAGTATGCACAGACCACCTGGCTGGTGTGTTAACAGACATATTCAATCAATCCCTAGTCTAGTCTGCTGTTCACACTTTCTTCAAGATAGCCACCATTGTTCCTGTTCCCAAGAAAGCAAAGGTAACTGAGCTAAATGACTATCTTCCCGTAGCACTCACTCACTTCTGTCATCATGAAGAGCTTTGAGAGACTAGTCAAGGGTCATATCACCTCCACCCTACCTGACACCCTAGACCCATTCCAATTTGCTTACCGCCCCAATAGGTCCACAGACGACGCAATCACAATCACACTGCACAAACCCATCTGGACAAGAGGAATACCTATGTAAGAATGCTGTTCATCGATCATCGATTACAGCTCAGCATTTAACACCACAGTACCCTCCAAACTCATCATTAAGCTTGAGACTCTGGGACTCGACCCCCCTGAGTGCAACTGGGTCCTGGACTTTGACAGGCCGCCCCCAGGTGGTGAGGGTAGGTAACAACACCTCCACCCCGCTAGTCCTTAAACACTGGGGCCCCAGAAGGGTGCGTGCTCAGCCCCCTCCTGTACTCCCTGTTCACCCATGACTGCGTGGCCATGCACGCCTCCAACTCAATCATCACGTTTGCAGACGACACTAGCAGACAATAGCGCCTGTTCAACCTCAGGAGGCTGAAAAATTAGGCTTGTCACCGAAAACACACAAACTTTTATAGATGCACAATCGAGAGCATCCTGTTGGGCTGTATCGCCACCTGGTACGGCAACTGCTCCGCCCACAACCGTAAGGCTCTCCAGAGGGTAGTGAGGTCTGAACAACACATCACCGGGGGCAAAGTACCTGCCATCAAGGACACCTACAGCACACGATGTCACAGGAAGGCCAAAAGGATCATCAAGGACAACAACCACCCGAGCCACTGCCTGTTCACCCCACTATCATCCAGAAGGCGAGGTCAGTAAAGGTGCATCAAAGCAGGGGCCGAGAGACTGAAAAACAGCTTCTATCTCAAGGCCATCAGACTGTTAAACATCCATCACTAACATTGAGTGGCTGCTGCCAACATACTGACTCAAAATCTCTAGCCACTTTACCAATAAAAAATTGGATGTAATAAATAAATGGATCACTAGTCACTTTAAACAATGGCACTTTATATAATGTTTACATACCCTACATTACTCATCTCATATGTACAGTTGAAGTCAGAGGTTTATATACACCTCAGCAGAATACATTAACCTCAGTTTTTCACAATTCCTGACATTATAATCCTAGTAAAAAATCCCTGTCTTAGGTCAGTTAGGATCACCACTTTATTTAAGAATGTGAAATGTCAGAATAATAGTAGAGAGAATGATTTATTTCAGATTTTATTTCTTTCATCACAATCCCAGTGGGTCAGAAGTTTACATACACTCAATTCGTATTTGGTAGCATTTCCTTTAAATTGTTTAACTAGGGTCAAACTTTTCAGGTAGCCTTCCACAAGCTTCCCACAATAAGTTGGGTGAATTTTGGCCCATTCCTCCTGACAGAGCTGGTGTAACTGAGTCAGGTTTGTAAGCCTCCATGCTCGCACACACTTTTTCAGTTCTGCCCACAACTTTTCGATAGGAACGAGGTCAGGGCTTTGTGATGGCCAGTCCAATACCTTGACTTTGTTGTCCTTAAGCCATTTTGCCACAACTTTGGAAGTATGCTTGGGGTCAATGTCCATTTGGAAGACCCATTTGCGACCAAGCTTTAACTTTTTGACTGATGTCTTGAGATGTTGCTTCAATATATTCACAGACATTTTCCTTCCTCATGGTGCCATCTATTTTGTGAAGTGCACCAGTCCCTCGTGCAGCAAAGCACCCCCACAACATGATGCTGCCACCCCCGTGCTTCATTGTTGGTATGGTGTTCTTTGGCTTTCAAGCCTCCCCCTATTTCTTCCAAACATAACGATGGTCATTATGGCCAAACAGTTCTATTTTTGTTTCATCAGACCAGAGGACGTTTCTCCAAAAAGTACGATCTTTGTCCCCATGTGCAGTTGCAAACTGTAGTCTGGCTTTTTTTGTGGCGGTTTGGAGCAGTGGCTTCTTCCTTGCTGAGCGACCTTTCAGGTTATGTCGATATAGGACTCGTTTTACTATGGATATAGATACTTTTGTACCTGTTTCCTCCAGCATCTTCACAAGGTCCTTTGCTGTTGTTCTGGGATTGATTTGGGCTTCTCACACCAAAGTACGTTCATCTCTAGGAGACAGAACGCGTCTCCTTCCTGAGCGGTATGATGGATGCGTGGTCCCATAGTGTTTATACTTGCGTACGATTGTTTGTACAGATGAACGTGGTACCTTCAGGCGTTTGGAAATTGCTCCCAAGGATGAACCAGACTGTGGAGGTCTACAATTTTTGTCTGAGGTCTTGGCTGATTTCTTTTGATTTTCCCATGATGTCAAGCAAAAAAGGCACTGAGTTTGAAGGTAGGCCTTGAAATACATCCACAGGTACACCTCCAACTGACTCAAATTATGTCAATTAGACTTTCTAAAGCCATGATATCATTTTCTGGAATTTTCCAAGCTGTTTAAAGGCACAGTCAATGTAGTGTATGTAAACTTCTGACCCACTGGAATTGTGACACAGTGAATTATAAGTGAAATAATCTGTCTGTTGGAAAAATGTATTGTGTCATGCACAAAGTAGATGTCCTAAAAGACTTGCCAAAACTATAGTTTGTTAACAAGACATGTGTGGAGTGGTTGAAAAACGAGTTAATGGCTCCAACCTAAGTGTATGTAAACTTCCGACTTCAAATGTATATACTGTACTCTATACCATCTACTGCATCTTGCCTATGCCGCATGGCCATCGCTCGTCCATTGATTTATGTGTACATATTCTTATTCATTGTGTGTGTATAAGGTAGTTGTTGTGAAATTGTTAGATATTACTGCACGGTCGGAACTAGAAGCACAAGCATTACACTACACTCATATTAATATCTGCTAACCATTTGTATGTGACCAATACAATTTGATTTGACAAAGTCACAGAGGTTGGAACCAAAAATCACAAATTTGGACTCAACAGACCAATGGACAGATTTCCACCGGTCTAATGTCCATAGCTTATGTTTCTTGGCCCAAGCAACTCTCTTCTTCTTATTGGTGTCCTTTAGTAGTGATTTCTTTGCAGCAATTTTACCATGAAGGCCTGATTCACGCAATCTCCTCTGAACAGTTGATGTTGAGATGTCTGTTACTTGACCTCTGAAGTACTTATTTGGGCTGCAGCTTTTGAGGCTGGTATCTCTAATGAACTTATCCTCTGCAACTCTGAGTCTTCCTTTCCAGTGGGGGTCCTCATGAGAGCCAGTTTCATCATAGTGCTTCATGGTTTTTGAGACTGCACCTGAAGAAACATTCAAAGTACTTGACATTTTCCAGATTGACTGACCTTCATGTAATGATGGATTGTCGTTTCTTTGCTTATTTGAGCGGTTCTTGCCATAATATGAACTTGATATTTGACCAAATAGGACTATCTTCTGTATACCACCCCTTCCCCATCACAACACAACTGATTGGCTCAAATGCATTAAGGAGGAAAGAAATTCCACAAATTAACTTTTAACAAGGCACACCTGATAATTGGAATGCATTCCAGGTGACTACCTCATGAAGTTGGTTGAGAGAATGCCAAGTGTGTAAAGCTGTCATTAAGGCAAATGGTGGCTACATTGAAGAATCTCCAAAAACATATTTTGATTTGTTTAAAACTTTTCTGTTACTACATTATTCCATATGTGTTATTTCATAGTTGTGATGTCTCCACTATTATTCTACAATATAGAAAAGTCAAAATAAAACCCTGGAATGAGTAGGTGTCTCCAAACCTTTGACTGGTACTGTATGTGCCGGGGACTAGGGTCAGTCTGCTACATCTGGTGTAATTCTCCTGTCTTATCTGGTGTCCTGTGAGAATTTAAGTATGCTCCTTCCAATTCTCTCTGTCCCCCTGCCGGAGGATCTGAGCCCTAGGACCATGCCTCAGGACTACCTGGCCTGATGACTCCTGACTGTCCCTAGTCCACCTGGACTTGTTGCTGCTCCAGTTTTAACTGTTCTGCCTGTGGCTATGGAACCCTGACCAGTTCACCGGAGGTGCTACCTTGTCCTGGACCTGTTATTTTTGTCTCCCTCTACCGCACCTGCTGTCTCAACCTCTGATTGACCCTAGTGGTTATCTATGAACGTTTGAACATCTTGAACAATCTGGCCTTAATGGCCATGTACTATCGCCACCCGGCACAGCCAGAAGAGGACTGACCACCCCTCAGAGCCTGGTTCCTCTAGGTTTCTTCCTAGGTTCCTGCTTTCCTAGGGAGTCTTTCCGAGCCAGCGTGCTTCTACATATGCATGGCTTGCTGTTTGGGGTTTTAGGCTGGGTTTCTGTACTGAACTTTGTGACATTGGCTGATGTAAAAAGGGATTTATAAATACATTTGATTGAAATTTGAAAAGAACGAGTATCCCCATTGAAGTCAATGATGGCACAATGGGTGGAATGGAGGCCATGGGGAGTGTACCCATAGGAGCAAAGCTGGATGTCAATTCCTTAAGAGTAACCCCATCAGTAAATTCATTAAGTTAACCCATCAATGTGTGCTGTGATTTGTTGATTCAACTCAACTGACATTACAAAAAATGCATTATTTTGCACGAGCAATGGTTATGAGGGTTATTTTCACGGCAGTCCTCATCCACATATGGTAATTGTGCCAGCCCTACGTTCCAGTCGTTATTTATTAAACTACCCAGCTCCCATGCTGTGTGAAAGTAGATATCAGCCAGTCAGTCAGCAGTATGTCTCAGTAACATACTCTACACTCCCCTACAGAGAACTACTCTAAAAGTATTAGAACAGATCAGTGAGAGAAGAGAAGCAGCTGTTGTGCAGAACAGACGCGCTCTACCGAGACGCAGACAGACAGAGCGAGAGAAGACGACAAAACGAGGACAGAGAAGTGAATGTCCAGTGACAGTCAGCCCAGAGAAAAGCCGGGGTGACGGTCAACAAAGAGAAAAGCCGGGGTGACGGTCAGCCCAGAGAAAAGCCAGGGTGACGGTCAGCCCAGAGAAAAGCCAGGGTGACGGTCAGCCCACAGAAAAGCCAGGGTGACGGTCAGCCCACAGAAAAGCCAGGGTGACGGTCAGCCCACAGAAAAGCCAGGGTGACGGTCAGCCCACAGAAAAGCCAGGGTGACGGTCAGCCCACAGAAAAGCCAGGGTGACGGTCAGCCCACAGAAAGCCAGGGTGACGGTCAGCCCACAGAAAGCCAGGGTGACGGTCAGCCCACAGAAAGCCAGGGTGACGGTCAGCCCACAGAAAGCTAGGGTGACGGTCAGCCCACAGAAAGCTAGGGTGACGGTCAGCCCACAGAAAGCTAGGGTGACGGTCAGCCCACAGAAAGCTAGGGTGACGGTCAGCCCACAGAAAGCTAGGGTGACGGTCAGCCCACAGAAAGCTAGGGTGACGGTCAGCCCACAGAAAGCTAGGGTGACGGTCAGCCCACAGAAAGCTAGGGTGACGGTCAGCCCACAGAAAGCTAGGGTGACGGTCAGCCCACAGAAAGCTAGGGTGCACCAAACCAAAGTACCAGGCCAACCAGCCATGTAGATTAGAGTGTGTTAGGATGCATCATGTCATACTCACGTCACTGGGGGATATAGTGCCATGTCCTGTGGAGTCTGGACCTGTACCATGAAGCTTCTAATGGAGGACAAATTAAAGGAATGAAACGGTAGAATGTTGCTTCAAATAGAAAAAGCTTCAACAACTCTTGCTGTGGCCAAAAGCAGAAACCTCCTGAAACATCTCTTCCTGTATTGGAGTAGCTCTAAGAAGCACCATACTTCTCTTCATGGAGGGAGAAAAACGCTGTAAAAACAGCTCTCAGAATGGTTACATGATTATTGTGGCTAGTCAGGTTGATATAATAGTTCATTTAAAGTGTTTACTTGCTTTGCAAGAAGAAACATTTCCCTGATAATCCTGTTTACATGGACACATTTGAAATGAGGCTACCTGATGGGACTTTGATAAATGCAGAACATCAGTAATAAAAAAATGAAGGCTCTACCACAGTGACCATGTCATTCTGAGTTCAGACACAAAATTCGTATGTGAAAACAATTTATAAACTGCATACTTTCAGTTTTTGAAAATAATTTCACTCATGCACAAGAAGGAAGCTTGCGCTACCCAGTGCAGGCACAAGATCAAATACACCACAGGAATGACGGATTAAGCTGTTTACATGTCCTAATCATTCTAAAGATTGTTCAGAAAAACCAGGTGTTTTAATCAGCGGATGCTTACTTTGATGATGACCTTACGCCTATTAAGATACGCAGAGTAAGGTGTTTACATGACTAATGCCATACTCTGCCAAAACCACAAGACACGCAGAGTAAGGTGTTTACATGGCTAATGCCATACTCTGCCAAAACCACAAGACACGCAGAGTAAGGTGTTTACATGGCTAATGCCATACTCTGCCAAAACCATTATTAGTGTGCATGTAAACATACTCATTGTTCCTAAAATAATGATCGGCTTTGTCATGAAATAAAACTGTAGCTAAAACACTGGCATGTCTCAACCAGTGGTACAGACTTGGTACAGCTAGTCTGTTTCTAATCAATCAAATGTCATTAAAAGGGGCAATCTGCAATTGCTACACCCAGTTTTAGACATAAATTAATTACATTTACCCAATATATCTTGTAGATGCCTCATGAGCTTGTTTTAATCCTTTGTTTGAAACCATAATCATTCTAAACAAACACTGTATAGTTTGAAAACATGGTTAAAACTTTAAATCAAATCAAATGTATTTGTCACGTGCCCCGAATACAACAGGTGTAGACCTCACAGTGAAATGCTTATTTACAGGCTCTAACCAACAGTGCAAAAAAGGTATTAGGTGAACAATAGGTAAGTAAAGAAATACAACAACAGTAAAAAGACAGTGAAAAATAACAGTAGCGAGGCTATATACAGTAGAGAGGCTATAACAGTAGGAGCACCGGTTAGTTGGGCTGATTGAGGTAGTATGTACATGTAGACATGGTTAAAGCGACTATGCATATATGATAAACAGAGAGTAGCAGCAGCGTAAAAGAGGGGTTGGGGGGGAACACAATGCAAATAGTCCGGGTACCCATTTGATTACCTGTTCAAGAGTCTTGTAGCTTGGGGGTAAAAAATGTTGAGAAGTCTTTTTGTCCTAGACTTGACACTCCGGTACCGCTTGCCATGTGGTAGTAGAGAGAACAGTCTAAGACTGGGGTGGCTGGGGTCATTGACAATTTTTATGGCCTTCCTCTGACACCGCCTGGTGTAGATGTCCTGGATGGCAGGCAGCTTACCCCTATGATGTAATGGGCCGTACAAATTACCCTATGTAGTGCCTTGCGGTCGGATGCCGAGCAATTGCCTTTATATTGGGCAGAAAGACCAGTTCCCTACCTTCTCCCGCTGCCACCCGCCTCCTCCATTTTTGGGGTAATGCTGTAATCAATTGACTGTACTCTTGGATTGAGCAGACCTTCCCGTACAATTCTGATAACTCCATGAAGGACATAACTCTACAATTTACAATATAATTTATGAACAAAATAGCCTTTTCAAACATCTTTCCCATGAATACAGGTGTTTTATCAACTAGCATGTTTGAGTTCAGCCATAATATTTGTTGTAATATTTGTTCTATCTTTTCATGGGGATGAAATTGAAGCCAGCTCTGCAATGCTTGTTTGAAAAAGACAGATACTTTGAAAAAGTATCATTTTCAATCAATCTGAAATGAGACATGGCAATCTGCATAAAGGCAAAAAGGCAATTTTTAAACAATGGACGAGATTTTCTTATTAATCTACTTGAGAACCATTTAGGGTTCAAATAAAACTTTTGAATGAGTGAAGCTTTTAGAGAGAGGTTTAGTGCTTTTATATTTAATAATCTCAACCCACCCAATTCATATTCATTATATAGATAGACATGTTTTATTTTGTCTGGTTTAGCGTCCCAGATAAAGTGAAATATTTTTTGCTCATGAAAAATGAATCATCAGGAGTAGGCAGTGCCATAAGTAAGTGAGTAAACTGAGATATGACTAAATAGTCAGGTATTTACCTCTCCAAGGTTGCAGGATCTTGTCTATTTTTACAAGTTTTCTATTGAAATTCATTGTGGATAGCTTATTTGTATCTTTTGTGATATGAATACCAAGTATGTCTACTTCACCTTCAGCCCAATTTAATGGTAAGCTGCAAGGTAATGTAAAAGTTGTATTTTTTAAGGATCCAATACATAATATTGTACACATAATTAGGTTTTAGTCCAGAGTGTACAGAAAAGTTATCTACATCTTTAATGAGACATTGCAGCTTGCGGACTTAACACAAAACTTGAGTCATCGGCATACATGGACTCCTTTGTTGTTAAGCCTTAGATTTCTAATCCTCTAATGTTGTTATTGAATCTGATTTTAATAGCTAGCATTTCGATGGCCATAACGAATAGATATGGTGACAGCGGACACCCTGGTTTAACTCCTAATGACAATTCAAAACTCTGAGAAGTAGCCGTTATTTACTATTTTACACCTGGGTTTGCTATACATTATTTTTTGCCATTTTATAAGAGAGTTACCAAAATTGAAAAAATCCAGGCATTTATAAATAAAATCCAGTCTTACTTGATAAAAATGCCTTTTCAAAATCCGCTATGAATACCATTCCTGGCTTCTTATATGTTTCATGATGTTCTATTATTTCTAGTAGTTGTTGTATATTATCTCCAATGTATCGTCCATGTAAAAACCTGTCTGATCAGGATGAACAATACCTGGTAAAACCCTTTTAATTCTGAGTGCTATGCATTTTGCTAGTATTTTTGCATCACAACAGTGAAGTATAAGGGGCCTCCAGTTTTTTAGATAGACTGAGTCTTTATATTTGCCATCTGCGTCTTGTTTTAATAATAGAGAAATCAGACCTTCCTGCTGAGTACCTGACAGACTACCATTTCTAAAGGAGTAGTTAAAACAATCTAACAATGGAGCTTTTAGTATATAAAAAATACTTGATATACCTCTACTGGTATGCCATCAAGCCCTGGGGTTATTCCAGACCGAAAGGATTTAATAGCCTCAAAAGGTTCTTCCTCTGTAATTTGGCCTTCGCACTGATCTTTCTGTACATTTGTTAATTTTCCATTTTTTATATTATTTGGAAAGAATTCCTTACCGTAATCTTCATTCAGTGGGAAAGGATGAGACAGAAGCTAAAATATTTAGCTTCCTCTTTTAAAATATAATTTGAAGAATCATAGATGATGGTCTTCAGTAACGAGTTTCTGCAAATTACTTCTTGTTAGTATTCCTGTATTCGAGATTCAGGAAGAATTTTGTACATTTTTCTCCATATTCCATCCAGTTTAATGTAATCTATTACAAAATTAAATCAGAGTGCTCTTGAATAAGTTCCTCAACTTCTTTTTGTTTTTCCTCCAACTTATTTGTATCTCTGTAGTATCGTTTTTATTGCTATCTACCTGTACTATTAGTTCATGGATTTCCCTTGTTAGTCTTGTATCTTTAGCCAGAAACTGATTTTTTATTATTGATGAATATTTAATTGAAATCCTGAAGGAATTCCTGATGTTCCTGAAGGAACATTTAAAGGTATCCCAAAAAATAAGGGGATTTGCTGAACCTATATTATACTGGAAAAATTCTGTTATCTCATTTTTAACTAAGTTGTCCTCCAGTAAACGTATTACATTTCCAATATCCCTGTCCACGTGGAAAATCTATAAGAGTTATGTGAATGCCAATTAGATGATGATCACATTCTGTCTCCTATTAAAACTTTTTTAACCTTTGATGCAAGAGAGAAAGAGACAAGAAAGTTGTCATGTATTGTCATGTTGTGTCTTGTTTCTGTCCTTTCCCTTCACCCTGTCTCCCTCTGCTGGTCGTTATTAGGTTACCTTTTCTCCCCCTCTTTCCCCCAGCTGTTCCTTGTCTCCTCCTAACTACCTCGTCACCCATTTTCCCACCTGTTCCCTTTTTCCCTCTGATTAGTCCTCTATATCTCTCTCTGTTTTTGTTCCTGTCTTTGTCGGATTCTTGTTTGTGTTTTTCATGCCTGAACCAGACTATCGTCATGTTTGCTGCAACCTTGTCCTGTCCTGTCGGAATCTGCCGGTCCATCTGAGCCTACCTATGTTTTGTTATTAAAGAAGTTCTGTTTACGTTAATTCGCTTTTGGGTCCTCATTCACGCACCGTGACAGAAGAATCCGACCAAGAATGGACCCAGCGACTTCGGATCCTCTCCACTCTGCCGTCGAGATCCAGGGAGCGATGCTAGGCAGACACGAGCAGGAAGTGTCTGCTGCTCGACATGCCGTTGAGACCCTGGCCGCCCAAGTCTCCAACCTCACAGAACAGGTTCACCATCTCCGCCTCGATCCACCGGCCACTTCCAGGGCTTTCGAATCTCCGGAGCCCAGAATCAATAACCCGCCGTGTTACTCTGGGAAGCCCACTGAATGCCGCTCGTTCCTCACCCAGTGTGATATTGTGTTTTCTCTCCAGCCCAACACTTACTCCAGGAGCACAGCTCGTATCGCCTACGTCATATCTCTCCTTACTGGACGGGCTCGTGAGTGGGGCACGGCAATCTGGGAGGCAAGGGCTGAGTGTACTAACCAGTATCAGGACTTTAAGGAGGAGATGATACGGGTTTTTAGTCCGTTCTGTTTTTGGGGAGGAAGCTTCCAGGGTCCTGTCTTCCCTATGTCAAGGTAATCGATCCATAACAGACTACTCTATTGAGTTTCGCACTCTTGCTGCCTCCAGTGACTGGAACGAGCCGGCTTTGCTCGCTCGTTTTCTGGAGGGTCTCCGCGCGGAGGTAAAGGATGAGATTCTCTCCCGGGAGGTTCCTTCCAGCGTGGATTCCTTGATTGAACTCGCTATTCGCATAGAGCGACGGGTTGATCTTCGTCACCGAGCTCGTGGAAAGGAGCTCACGTTCTCCGTTGCCCCCCTCTCCGCATCACTACCATCTTCCTCTGCCGGCTCGGGTGCTGAGCCTATGCAGCTGGGAGGTATCCGCATCTCGACTAAGGAGAGGGAACGGAGAATCACCAACCGCCTCTGTCTCTATTGCGGTTCCGCTGGTCATTTTGTCACTTCATGTCCAGTAAAGGCCAAGAGCTCATCAGTAAGCGGAGGGCTACTGGTGAGCGCTACTACTCCTGTCTCTCCTTCAAGATCCTGCACTACCTTGTCGGTCCATCTACGCTGGACCGGTTCGTCAGCTTCCTGCAGTGCCTTAATAGACTCTGGGGCGGAGGGCTGTTTTATGGACGAGACCTGGGCTCGGGAACATAACATTCCTCTCAGACAGTTAAGGGAGCCCACGGCCTTGTTCGCTTTGGATGGTAGTCCTCTCCCCAGGATTCAGCGTGAGACGCTACCTTTAACCCTCACTGTCTCTGGTAATCATAGCGAAACCATTTCTTTTTTAATTTTTCGTTCACCTTTTACACCTGTTGTTTTGGGCCATCCCTGGCTAGTTTGTCATAATCCTTCTATTAATTGGTCTAGTAATTCTATCCTCTCCTGGAACGTCTCTTGTCATGTGAAATGTTTAATGTCTGCTATCCCTCCTGTTTCCTCTGTCTCTTCTTCACAGGAGGAGCCTGGTGATTTGACAGGGGTGCCGGAGGAATATCACGATCTGCGCACGGTGTTCAGTCGGTCCAGGGCCACCTCTCTTCCTCCACACCGGTCGTATGATTGTAGTATTGATCTCCTTCCGGGAACCACTCCCCCCCGGGGTAGACTATACTCTCTGTCGGCTCCCGAACGTAAGGCTCTCGAAGATTATTTGTCTGTAGCTCTTGACGCCGGTACCATAGTCCCCTCCTCCTCTCCCGCCGGAGCGGGGTTTTTTTTTGTCAAGAAGAAGGACGGGTCTCTGCGCCCCTGCATAGATTATCGAGGGCTGAATGACATAACAGTGAAGAATCGTTATCCGCTTCCTCTTATGTCTTCAGCCTTCGAGATCCTGCAGGGAGCCAGGTTTTTCACTAAGTTGGACCTTCGTAACGCTTACCATCTCGTGCGCATCAGGGAGGGGGACGAGTGGAAGACGGCGTTTAACACTCCGTTAGGGCACTTTGAATACCGGGTTCTTCCTTTCGGCCTCGCTAACGCTCCAGCTGTCTTTCAGGCATTAGTCAATGATGTCCTGAGAGACATGCTGAACATCTTTGTTTTCGTTTACCTTGACGATATCCTGATTTTTTCACCGTCACTCCAGATTCATGTTCAGCACGTTCGACGTGTCCTCCAGCGCCTCTTAGAGAATTGTCTTTTTGTGAAGGCTGAGAAGTGCACTTTTCATGCCTCCTCCGTCACATTTCTCGGTTCTGTTATTTCCGCTGAAGGCATTAAGATGGATCCCGCTAAGGTCCAAGCTGTCATTGATTGGCCCGTCCCTAAGTCACGCGTCGAGCTGCAGCGCTTTCTCGGCTTCGCGAACTTCTATCGTCGTTTCATCCGTAATTTCGGTCAGGTGGCAGCTCCTCTCACAGCCCTTACTTCTGTCAAGACGTGCTTTAAGTGGTCCGTTTCCGCCCAGGGAGCTTTTGATCTCCTCAAGAATCGTTTTACATCCGCTCCTATCCTTGTTACACCTGACGTCTCTAGACAGTTCGTTGTCGAGGTTGACGCGTCAGAGGTGGGCGTGGGAGCCATTCTTTCTCAGCGCTCCCTCTCTGACGACAAGGTCCACCCATGCGCGTATTTTTCTCATCGCCTGTCGCCGTCGGAACGTAACTATGATGTGGGAAACCGCGAACTGCTCGCCATCCGCTTAGCCCTAGGCGAATGGCGACAGTGGTTGGAGGGGGCGACCGTTCCTTTTGTCGTTTGGACTAACCATAGGAACCTTGAGTACATCCGTTCTGCCAAACGACTTAATGCGCGTCAGGCGCGTTGGGCGCTGTTTTTCGCTCGTTTCGAGTTCGTGATTTCTTATCGTCCGGGCTCTAAGAACACCAAGCCTGATGCTTTATCTCGTCTCTTCAGTTCTTCAGTAGCCTCCACTGACCCCGAGGGGATTCTCCCTGAGGGGCGTGTTGTCGGGTTGACTGTCTGGGGAATTGAGAGGCAGGTAAAGCAAGCACTCACTCACACTCCGTCGCCGCGCGCTTGTCCTAGGAACCTTCTTTTCGTTCCCGTTCCTACTCGTCTGGCCGTTCTTCAGTGGGCTCACTCTGCCAAGTTAGCCGGCCACCCTGGCGTTCGGGGTACGCTTGCTTCCATTCGCCAGCATTTTTGGTGGCCCACCCGGGAGCATGACACGCGTCGTTTCGTGGCTGCTTGTTCGGTCTGCGCGCAGACTAAGTCCGGTAACTCCCCTCCTGCCGGCCGTCTCAGGCCGCTTCCCATTCCCTCTCGACCGTGGTCTCACTTCGCCTTAGATTTTGTCACCGGACTGCCTTCGTCAGCGGGGAAGACTGTTATTCTTACGGTTGTCGACAGGTTCTCTAAGGCGGCTCATTTTATTCCCCTTGCTAAGCTTCCTTCTGCTAAAGAGACGGCACAAATCATCATCGAGAATGTTTTCAGAATTCATGGCCTTCCGTCAGACGTCGTTTCGGACAGAGGTCCGCAATTCACGTCTCAATTTTGGAGGGAGTTTTGCCGTTTGATTGGGGCTTCCGTCAGTCTCTCTTCCGGCTTTCACCCCCAGTCTAACGGTCAAGCAGAACGGGCCAATCAGACTATTGGTCGCATCTTACGCAGTCTTTCTTTTCGCAACCCTGCGTCTTGGTCAGAACAGCTCCCCTGGGCAGAATACGCCCACAACTCGCTTCCTTCGTCTGCGACCGGGCTATCTCCTTTTCAGAGTAGCCTCGGGTACCAGCCTCCGCTGTTCTCATCTCAGTTCGCCGAGTCCAGCGTCCCCTCCGCTCAGGCTTTTGTCCAACGTTGCGAGCGCACCTGGAAGAGGGTCAGGTCTGCACTTTGCCGTTATAGGGCGCAGACTGTGAGAGCTGCTAATAAGCGTAGAACTAAGAGTCCTAGATATTGTCGCGGTCAGAGAGTTTGGCTCTCCACTCAGAACCTTCCCCTTAAGACCGCTTCCCGCAAGTTGACCCCGCGGTTCATTGGTCCGTTCCGTATTTCTCGGATCATTAATCCTGTCGCAGTGCGACTTCTTCTTCCGCGATATCTTCGTCGCGTCCACCCGGTCTTCCATGTCTCCTGTGTCAAGCCCGTTCTTCGCGCCCCCGCTCGTCTTCCCCCCCCCCCCCCATCCTTGTCGAGGGCGCACCCATCTACAGGGTCCGTAGGATTTTGGACATGCGTCCTCGGGGCCGTGGTCATCAGTACCTAGTAGATTGGGAGGGGTACGGTCCTGAGGAGAGGAGTTGGGTTCCCTCTCGGGACGTGCTGGACCGTGCGCTGATCGATGATTTCCTCCGTTGCCGCCAGGTTTCCTCCTCGAGTGCGCCAGGAGGCGCTCGGTGAGTGGGGGGGGTACTGTCATGTATTGTCATGTTGTGTCTTGTTTCTGTCCTTTCCCTTCACCCTGGGTCCCTCTGCTGGTCGTTATTAGGTTACCTTTTCTCCCCCTCTTTCCCCCAGCTGTTCCTTGTCTCCTCCTAACTACCTCGTCACCCCTTTTCCCACCTGTTCCCTTTTTCCCTCTGATTAGTCCTATATCTCTCTCTGTTTTTGTTCCTGTCTTTGTCGGATTCTTGTTTGTGTTTTTCATGCCTGAACCAGACTATCGTCATGTTTGCTGCAACCTTGTCCTGTCCTGTCGGAATCTGCCGGTCCATCTGAGCCTACCTATGTTTTGTTATTAAAGAAGTTCTGTTTACGTTAATTCGCTTTTGGGTCCTCATTCACGCACCGTGACAAAAGTAGTCAAGACGACTAGCTTGATTAAGTCTCCTCCATGTATATCTCACTAGGTCGGGGTTTTTTAGTCTCAAAATATCCACTATTTTGAATGTGTCCATAATATTTAATCATTTCCTTAAGGGCACAGTGATGATAGTTTGGAGAGTGATTACCTTTACGGTCCACTGAGGTACTTAACACTGTGTTAAAGTCTCCTACCACAATGATAAGAGGAGGATAGCAGGATTTCTTATAAGCTTCCGGGTTAGAGTCCCGCACCTTGAAAGCGGCAGCTCTACCCTTTAGCTCAGTGCAAATGTTGCCTGTAATCCATGGCTTCTGGTATGTATGTACAGTCACTGTGGGGACGACGTCCTCGAAGCACTTATTGATAAAGCCAGTGACTCATGTGGTGTATTCCTCAATGTCATCGGAAGAATCCCGGAACATGTTCCAGTCTGTGATAGCAAAACAGTACTGTAGTTGAGCATCTGCTTCATCTGACCACTTTTTTATAGACTGAGTCACTGGTGCATCCTGATTTAATTTTTGCTTGTAAGCAGGAATCAGGAGGATAGAATTGTGGTCGGATTTACCAAATGGAGGGCGAGGGAGAGCTTTGTACACGTCTCTGTGTGTGGAGTACAGGTGATCTAAAATGATTTCCCTCTGGTTGCACATTTAACATGTTGATGGAAATGACGTAGAACTGATTTAAGTTTCCCTGCATTAAAGTCTCCGGCCACTAGGAGCGTCGTCTCTGGGTGAGTGGTTTCCTGTTTGCTTATTTCCTTACACAGCTGACTGAGTGCGGTCTTAGTGCCAGCATCTGTCTGTGGTGGTAAATAAACAGCCACAAAAAGTATAGCTGAAAACTCTCTAGGCAAGTAGTGTGGTCTGCAATTTATCACAAGATACTCTACCTCAGGCGAGCAAATTCTTCTTCTTCCTTTGATTTCGTGCACCAGCTGTTGTTTACAAATATGCACAGACCGCCTTCACCATGCTGTATCGACCAGAACTAACCTTGTGGTAGACAGCCTTCACCATGCTGTAATCAACCAGAACTAATCTCGTGGTAGGCAGCCTTCATCATGCTGTAATCAACCAGAACTAATCTCGTGGTAGGCAGCCTTCATCATGCTGTAATCAACCAGAACTAATCTCGTGGTAGGCAGCCTTCACCATGCTGTATCGACCAGAACTAACCGAGGCAGGCGTTAGATTACAAGCGTTTTCAAGTGTGGTGCTCAGTAGCTCAGTTGGTAGAGCATGGATAGTGGGTTCGATTCCCTGGACCAGCCACACATAAGTGTATGCAAGCATGACTAAGTCACTTTGGATAAAAGGGTGTGGTAAAAGACATATCACCAACTGCAACATTAATAAAGATGGTTGCGGGGAAACAGCTCGGAGATTTAACGATGCTCCTACGAAGGTTCTAACAATTAACTTAGCCTTTCAGATGCTTTTAGGAAACCGGGCCCTGGACAGTGTGTCGCAATGAAGGCTAGAGAAGGTTGGAGTCCTTGTTCCCGAGCTGTAATGTTTACTCAGACAGATTTTTCTGTCAGTATTTGTCCTCTCTATCTAGATAACCAGTGAATACAGATTGAAAACATCTAGCTACAGTGGTTGCTCCACTAAAGGTTTTGAGATTATGCTGCGGTACTTAGAGGTCATTGGTGGTTTAGTACGGTACCCTGCATCACCACTTTATTGCTCCAGACCATTGCAAGAGGGAGTTAGACAACTGATTATGCTTTTGGGTCCTAATGTGTCTCTGACAATGAATGTGCGACCCAAACCTAAATAGAAACTGATATTTGTGCACACATTCAGTATTACTTACTAAAACTATTGTTACACTAAGGTTTTTATTATTTTATTTCGTTAGGATTATTTTGATTTACACTAGTCCACTCCCGACCGGTCACGCTGTACAGCACCTGAGTGGCGCAGCGGTCTAAGAGACTGCATAGCAGTGCAAGCTGTGTTGCTACAGATGCTGGTTCAATACCTGTGCCGGCCTAAACTTTTTCACGCTCATTTTACATTATGTAAAATAAAAGGATGGGCCACAGAGCTAAGCACAGAAGACCGACCTAGCCCATGAGGAAGGGGGAGGGTGGGTGGACTCCCACCCCGCCCCACTTGGTAGCACCTAGCAACACTTTAAGGGTCATTGCACTAATAATGGCACTGACTAGGGAAATATTCCCACTGTTCTGTTCTTAGTGCCAATCCACATGTTCAAACTAAAACAATGTAACTAATAATGGCATCTTTATGCTTTCGTTAATAAAATAATGATAAAAATACTGTTTCAAAATGCAGATGTTTATTTAGTTATGGATCAATAACGAATTACTATGGGAATAAATGTCACAATTACAGAAATATCCTCCAATCCTCTATACCTAATTATTGGCGGAGAGTCACGTCATAACTATTTTAGCAATGTTTTGCGCTGCTCTGAGATAAGCATGGGGACTGGTCATGATAAATTAATGAGATTTTTTATTTTGACTGAATCTCCTTTTGGGTATTGGTTAGACTACAATTATACAATTAGGGTGTAGAACTGTTATGCCCTTAGTGTAGCCTTTATTTATCTAGGCAAGTCAGTTAAGAACAAATTCCTATTTAGAAGGACAGCGTACTCCTTCCTCCCTGTCGGGGAACTGAACCCCGGGCTCCGCATGAAAAGCGATTCTTTAGATAAATAGCCCAGTACTGTACTCCTGACCACCATGTTGTACAGCGCAATATTTTCCGTTCCATCCTAACGGAAACCCAGATAGTTTTTCGTTTTTTTTTTGGAATAGAAACACCATAATATTAATCAAATTAATGATAAACTCTAAAAGCAATTGGAAAGGTAGATATAAATTATTTGTGACATTGTGGTTACAATAAAGAATGTAAATAAGATGTCTGGAGCAATGAAGTTATATATTATCAAGTTGATGGCACAGTCATATAGCCGGCACCGACATAAAGCTGAGTGACTCACTCATTCATGGCTTTGGATCAAAATAAATAAGTACCAACATTCTGATAGTCTTTAATAAATACATTTTTTGGTTACCCTGACCTGGACACCATATACAGTACTATAATAGCCCTTTATGGACTATTAGCAGGACAATATACCTTTACCCACACCTCTCTGTATTTTGATACTTTGTGGATGGGGCCTCCTCAGTGGCGCAGCTGTCTAAGACACTATTGGTAGGCCTACAGTATATCGAAAAATATGACATGACTCTCCGCCAATAATTACATATAGAGGATTGGAAGATTCTAAATTAAAACCTGCACGGGTATCAAACCTGTATCTGTAGGTTCGATACCCGCGTGTGTGTGGAAGTTGAAAGGGTTGAGGGGTTAAATACTTGGGAGCTGAGATGGGGCTGATATACATGTGGTTTTAGTTCAGAGGGTTGAGGGGTTAAATACCTGGGAGCTGAGATGGGGCTGATATACATGTGGTTTTAGTTCAGAGGGTTGGAGAGTTATATCTGGCAGCTGAGATGGGGTTGATATACATGTGGTTTTAGTTCAGAGGGTTAGATACCTGGGAGCTGAGCTGGGGCTGATATACATGTGGTTTTAGTTCAGAGGGTTAGATACCTGGGAGCTGAGCTGGGGCTGACATACATGTGGTTTTAGTTCAGAGGGTTGAAGGGTTATATACCTGGGAGCTGAGCTGGGTCTTGATCCAGTTGAAGTAGTAGTTGAGGTCACTTCCCTCCATCAGGTCACGACCCCAGGCTGCTAGCTTTGCGATGATCCTGGCCGCCTGGGAGAGAGGAGAGACTGCAAGTCAGACCCTAAAGCCAAGCCTGAGCCTGCTCAATATTAAAGTGGAGCTGACAGTTTTAGCAACATTAAATATTATAAACATATACCAGGAAGAAAATTCTAACTTTTTCTTTGACATTTTCTGACAAACGAGCACTTAGATATGATAATTTTCACGTTTTCATAAATTCATAGAATGTTTGGTAATGACGTAGAGTAAGGCATTTGTGAAAATTCTATAGCGATATAGAGTGGGAAAGCGGCTGTGCGTATGGACAACTAACAGACAGTGCAGTAAATAAAACCATCTGTCTTGTCCAGGACCAGAGTCTACGCAGACCGGTACGCCATAGCCAATCAGAGCTACAGTAGGCCTATATGCAAATAAGTCATTTGTCACACAGGCCTCAAATCATTCACTTTGAAAGGACTAGTTTATTTTTTTAATTACAGGCAATAGCAACAGCGTGACTTTAGATCATTAGAACGCATTCACCAAAAAGCAACAAAATACACCTGAATGGATTACTGCAAATAAAAATATAAACTATATAAAAATAAAAAAGAAACATCCTCTCACTGTCAACTGCGTTTATTTACAGCAAACTTAATATGTGTAAATATTTGTATGAACATAAGATTAAAAAACTGAGACATAACCTCAACAAGTACCACAGACATGTGACTAACAGAAATTGAATAATGTGTCCCTGAACAAAGGGGGGGTCAACATCAGAGGTAACAATCAGTATCTGGTATGGCCACCGGCTGCATTAAGTACTGCAGTGTATCTCCTCCTCATGGACTGCACCAGATTTGCCAGTTCTTGCTGTGAGATGTTACCCCACTCTTCCACCAAGGCACCTGCAAGTTCCCAGACATTTCTGGGGAGAATGGCCATAGACCTCAACCTCTGATCCAACAGGTCACAGACATGCTCAATGGGATTGAGATCCAGGCTCTTCGTTGGCCATGGCAGAACACTGACATTCCTGTCCTGCAAGAAATCACACACAGAACGAGCAGTACGGCTGGTGCCATTGTCATGCTGGAGGGTCATGTCAGGATGAGCCTGCAGGAAGGGTACCACATAAGGAAGGAGGTCTTCCCTGTAACGCACAGCGTTGAGATTGCCTGCAATTACAAAAAGCTCAGTCCGATGATGCTGTGACACACTGCCCCAGACCATGACGGACCCTCCACCTCGATCCCTCCACCGCATTCCTGGTGTAACTCAGGCAGTTGTTGCCATCCTGTACCTATCCCGCAGGTGTGATGTTCGGATGTACCGATCTTGTGCAGGTTTTGTTACACGCGGTCTGCCACTGCGAGGATGATCAGCTGTCCATCCTGTCTCCCTGTAGCGCTGTCTTAGGCATCTCACAGTACAAACATTGCAATTTATTGCCTTGGCCACATCTGTAGTCCTCATGCCTTATTGCAGCATGTCTAAGGCACATTCACACAGATGAGCAGGGACCCTGGGCATCTTTCTTTTTGGAGTTTTTCCAGAATCAGTAGAAAGGCCTCTATAGTGTTATAAGTTTTCATAACTGTGACCTTAATTGCCTACCGTCTGTAAGCTGTTAGTGTCTTAATGACCGTTCCACAGGTGCATGTTCATTAATTGTTTATGGTTCATTGAACAAGTATGGGAAACTGTTTAAATCCATTACAATGAAGATCTGTGAAGTTATTTGGATTTTTACGAATAATCTTTGAAAGACAAGGTCCTGAAAAAGGGACATTTTGGGCAGAAATGCCTTCTGGAACGTGTGCCTTAATATCAGAATTGTATGCCATCTGTAAATACGGAAAAAAAAACAATTACGAGCCTAGTTGGCTTAGCCTAGGAAAAAGTGAGGAACCTTCTCACTAGCCATGATTGGCTGAGATAATGGATGGGCTGGACATGCTGAGACGAGTTTTAGATTGGTCTGCCATGTAGCACGCTTTGGTCTTCAACATGAGCTGCTCAGTATGTGTACAAAATCCTTACTGCAGCTTTTTTGACATATATAACATTAGCCATGGAGATCTACAAAAGGTTTGCTACTGTCCTCAACAACATTGATGCACTGAATTTAGCAGACCCTATACTTTCTGCACACAGTCAGAATGAACCGGAGATCAGTGGGGAAAAGTTGTGATGGACTACTTTCTGCACACAGTCAGAATGAACCGGAGATCATTGGGGAAAAGTTGTGATGGACTACTTTCTGCACACAGTCAGAATGAACCGGAGATCATTGGGGAAATGTTGTGATGGACTACTTTCTGCACACAGTCAGAATGAACCGGAGATCATTGGGGAAATGTTGTGATGGACTACTTTCTGCACACAGTCAGAATGAACCGGAGATCATTGGGGAAATGTTGTGATGGACTACTTTCTGCACACAGTCAGAATGAACCGGAGATCATTGGGGAAAAGTTGTGATGGACTACTTTCTGCACACAGTCCGGAGCGACTTGACACAACGAGCCAAACAAGACAAACAAAACGGCAAAGACACAGGACGTCTTAGTTAAAGGGGTTCCAGTCTGGCGTGAAGAGTTCATCCATGTATATGAGTAAAAGTCTTATTGCATTAACAGATATTATTTGTTTCTGATTTTGTTAAAGTCGTTTTCATTGTAAATTCAAGCATACTGTTCGCTAGCTAGCGAGCGTGATGCGTGTACGATCTGTGTAGTAGTATTATTGGTATCTCAGAAATCCATTTGCATTGCTAGTTAAAGTCTAAAGTTAGCAAGCTAGCTAACATTGAACCTAGTTGGTTAGCTTTAGCTCCCTGCAGATTCATACTACAGCATTTCATGCCTGGTGACTGGCTGTGACAATCCGTTTGTTTTACTTGTGTATGGGTTGGGATAATGGTTCCCTGTTTAGCTAGCTAGCTACATATCTAAACAAAAAAAGAATCCACTTCGCCACATGATTACATGACTGCTCAAGTTAGCCAGGTGTGTCTGGAGGTTACTACGTCCATCTTGTATTTTATGTACATGTCTAGACAATAGTGACCCATCCACTTAGTTAGATGTGGCTGGGGGGGTTATAGCCTCTCTATCACATGACCCAGAAATGTAGAATGTGTTTGGATAAGCATAATCTAATAATAATAAAATATTTATACAATATATTTATCTGGACACTTTCTATTTTTGATATTGTTACTATGCAAATATGCAAGTAACCGTTTCACTGTACCATTCACAACTTCTGTATCCTGTGCATGTGACAAATAAACATTGATTTGATATAGTATGTGTTTACCAGAGAGAGTCATGTGAACAGCAGGACCTGCACCAAAGTCAGGTTAGGATATAGGCAGGCTACTACTTTCACCGCTTTAAGTATTGACATCTTTGGTTGATTACTACACTACTCACTCTGTATAGCACATGGCTTCACATGTGAATCCTTAAAGAGATAGATGGGGCTACGGCTTAAGAGCGTGTGAATGATGCTGAATAGGTGTAGACAAAGAAGAGCTCTCCAGTAGGTGTACAAAAACATTCAAGGGCCATTTTCTCAAAAGTGGGGTTACCTACTTTATCAACTTTCAAAGCAGAATTACATTCCCATTATGGTAGAGAAATTATTACATTATCTGGCAACAGCTCTGGTAGACATTCCTGCAGTCAGCATGCCAATTGCACGCTCCCTCAAAACTTCAAAACTGTGGCGTTGTGTTGTGGGACAAACCGCACAATTTAGAGTGGCTATTTATTGTCCCCAGCACAAGGTGCACCTGTGTAATTTCCCTTAATTTTTTTATTTTATTTGACTAGGCAAGTCGGTTTAGAACAAATTGTTATTTACAATGACGATCTACTCCAGCCAACGCTGGGCCAATTGCGCGCTGCCCTATGGGACTCTCAATCACGGTCAAATGTGAAACAGCCTGGAATAGAACCAGGGACTGTAGTGACGCCTCTTGCACTGAGATGCAGTGCCTTAGACCGCTGAGCCACTCGGGAGCCCATGATGATCATGCTGTTTAATCAGCTTCTTGATATGCCACCGCTGTCAGGTGGATGGATTATCTTGGCAAAAGGAGAAATGCTCACTAACAGGGACGTAAGCAAATTTGTGCATAAAATTTGAGAGAAATAAGCTTTTTGTACATTTGGAACATTTCTAGGATCTTTATTTCAGCTCATGAAACATGGGATCAACACTTTACATGTTGCGTTTATATTTTTGTTCAGTATACTTTATAAGAAAGACCACACAAAAATGGAAATGTAATCTTCATGCAAATAACCTTCTGGTCATTCTGAAAACATCCTAAGAAATATGCCTTTGAATAGTCCATCTTTTCCTCCTCTTCAACTTTTCTTAATCTCTCCCTCAGGAAACTTCCTTTCACCATCTCCTCCCATATCCCACCTCCCTCCCTCTCCTTCCATTTCACCTCCGGTGATAGTTGTAGGCTTGTGGGTGGTGTAGTGATACTAACCATGTGGACGGTAAATAGGTCCTGGCGGTTGAGCATGGGAAGAAAGTAGGACCAGGCGGTGTTCTTTGTCTTCTTGGCGTAGTCAAAGAAGATGTTCACCCTTAGGTGGTTCTCCTACAGAAACACAACAGAACCCTGTTTTAACATCTAGTGGTTCTAAAGGAACACAATAAATCGGTTCTCTCTTCTACTGAAGGGATATTCAACTCTTAACCTGCGAGGTCCAAAGCCTGCTGGTTTTCTGTTCTACCTGACAATGAATTGCACACCTGGTGTCCCACTTCTAAATCAGTCCCTGGTTAGAGGGGAACAACGAAAATATACATTGGAACTGGTTTCGAAGTCCAGAGTTGAGTTTGAAGTTTCTAGAAGTTCTGAAGGAACCTGTTTTAACTTCTAGTGGTTCTCATACAGAAACACTAGAACCCGGTTTTAACATCTAGTGGTTCTAATGTCACGCTGGTATAAAAGATTTGAGACACAGGAGAGAGAATACACAATAGGTTTTTATTTATTTTACCTTTATTTAACTAGGCAAGTCAGTTAAGAACAAATTATTATTTACAATGACGGCCTAGAAACAGTGTAATTCTGCCTTGTTCAGAGGCAGAATTACAGCTTTAGGATTTGATCTAGCAACCTTTCGGTTACTGGCCCAAAGCTCTAACCACTAGGCTACCTGCTGCCCCAAATACAACCAAAACAAACGCGTATACAAAAACACTGGGCTGTACCCAAACAAAAGAGTGAGGGTAAACCTTGTTGACCCGTAATACACAACATATATAGCACGCAGCACAACATGTCCATTGGTGGTACTCACACCACCAACGGACATGGGAACAATAACAGACAACCCAATGGAAACCAAAGGGCACACTTTTCCACGTACTAATCAGTGAGAATTGGGGATAGGTGTGCGTAATGAAAGTTCCGGAGACACCTACATTGAAATTCCCAGACAAAAGTCAATAAGTGAACTTAACAGTAATAACTGTCCAGAGAGACTCAGGGAGGAAAAACAGTAAAAGTCTATAAGTTAACTTATAGAAGGTTATATGCTAATGTAGAGTACGAGAAAAATTTAGGACACACGTATTCATTCAAGGGTTTTTCTTTATTCTTAGTATTTTCTACACTATAGAATAGTGAAGACATCAAAACTATGAAATAACACAAATGGAATCAGGTAACCAAAAAAAGTGTTAAACAATTCAAAACATATTTGAGATTCTTCAAAGTAGCCACCCATTGCCTTCATGACAGTTTTGCACATGCTTGGCATTCTCTCAACCAGCTTCATGAAGTAGTCACCTGGAATGCATTTAAATTAACAGGTGTGCCTTGTTAAAAGTTAATGTGTAATTTCTTTCCTTCTTAATGCGTTTCAGCCAATCAGTTGTGTTGTGACAAGGTAGGGGTGGTATACAGAAGATATCCCTATTTGATAAAAGACTAAGTCCACATTACAGCAAAAACAGCTCAAATAAGCACATTTTAAGAGATGGTCATTCAATGCGGAAAATGTAAAGAACTTTGAACGTTTCTTCAAGTGCAGTCGCAAAAACTATGATGAAACTGGCTCTCATGAGGACCGACACAGGAAAGGAAGACGCAGAGGATACGTTCATTAGAGTCAACTGCTTCAAATATGCTTCACAGTTCAAGTAACAGACACATCAACATCAACTGTTCAGAGGAGACTGCGTAAATCAGGGCTTCATGGTCGAATTCTTGCAAAGAAACCACCACTAAAGGACACCAATAAGAAGACTTATTTGGGCCAAGAAAAATGAGCAATGGACATTAGAGCGGTGGAAATCTGTCCCTTGGTCTGATGAGTTCAAATTTGAGATTTTTGGTTCCAACCGCCGTGTCTTTGTGAGACGCAGAGTAGGTGAACGGATGATCTCCACGTGTGGTTCCCACTGTGAAGCATAGAGGAGGATGAGGTGTGATGGTGTGTGGGTGCTTTGCTGGTGATACTGTCAGTGATTTATTTAGAATTCAAGGCACAACTTTTTAGTGACAGAATAATGTCTGTGAGTATAACAGAACTGCTATGGTAGGTGAAAACCCGAGGAAAATCCATCCATTTTTTTGATGTGACTGGTTTTCCATTGAATGCATATTGACTATGTAAATGGTTAGGGGCCAGATTCCAGTTCCTATGGCTTCCACTAGATGTCAACAGTCTTTAGAAATGGTTTCAGGCTTGTTTTCTGAAAAACGACAAAGAAAAATACCTTTTTGTTAGGGGACTGGGGAAGCATGCAGTAATGGTTTGTGCGTGTGACTGTGTGCGCGACCTTCGATCTTTTTCCTTTCTATTGAATACGCTATTGTACGGTTGAAATATTATCGATTATTTAGATAATTGACACCCTGAGGATTAGTTATAAACATCGTTTGACATGTTGACAAACTTTACCGGTACTATTAGGACGTATTTGTCTGCATGTTTTGACCGCCTTTAAGCCAGTGGATTACTGAACAAAATGAGCCAACAACACTGAGTTTTTGGGATATAAAGAGGGACTTTATCGAACAAAACCATTTGTGTAACTGGGACCCTTCTGATTGCAACCAGATGAAGAAAAGTAAGTGATTAATTTTATTGCTATTTCTGACTTTTGTGACTCATCTGCTTGGTTGGAAAATGTTTGTATGCTTTTGTGTGCGGGGCGCTGTCCTCAGATAATCGCATGGTATGCTTTCGCCGTAAAGACTTTTTGAAATCTGACAAAGCGGCTGGATTAACAAGAAATTAATATTTTAACCGATGTATAACACTTGTTTTTTCATGAATGTTTATCATTACTATTTCTGTGATTTTAATTTGGCGCTCTGCAGTTGTTGAGGTTGGTCGCTAGCGGCACGCCTGCGCCAGAGAGGTTAACCAGCACGGTCTGTGATTTATTTAGAATTCAAAGCACACTTAACCAGCATGACTACCACATCATTCTGCAGAAATACGCCATCCCATCTGGTTTGAGCTTATTGGGACCATCATTTGTTTTCAACAGGACAATGACCCAAAACACACCTCCAGACTGTGTAAGGACTATTTGATGAGTGCTGCATCTGATGACCAGGTCTCCACAATCCCACAACCTCAACCCAATTGAGATGGTTTGAGATGAGTTGGAACGCAGAGTGAAGGAAAAGCAGCCAACAAGTGCTCAGCATATGTGGGAACTCCTTCAAGACTGTTGGAAAAGCATTCCTCATGAAGCTGGTCAAGAGAATGCCAAGAGTGTGCAAAGCTGCAATCAAAGGCAAAGGGTGGCTACTTTGAAGAACTTGTTTCACACTTTTTTTGAATACTTAATGATATCATGTGTGTAAATAATAAAAATAAAGAAAAACCCTTGAATGTGTAGGTGTGTCCAAACCTTTGACTGGTACTGTATATTTGCATCTCATTTGTCCAAATGTAAGCGAATATATAAGTGTGTGCATGTGTGTCTGTAAGCAGGTGTTACCTGCAGGGTATCATCTATTAGGGTGAGGATGTACTGGACAGTCTGCTCCTTAGAGATGTGAGCCATCAGGTTCAGGAACGTCCTGGCACACTGGAGAAGGAAGAAAATATACCCATTACTATGACATCCTGAAGACAAACTAATCTGAAAATCATCTTGGAGGATACAGTGAGCTCCAACAGTATTGGGATAGTGAGACACGTTTTATTGTTTTGGCTCTGTACTCCAGCACTTTTGATACACCCATGCTAACCATCAGTCTGTTATATCTGGAGTATTTCTCCGGTCTTATCCGGTGTCCTGTGTGAATTTAAGTATGCAGCCTCTAATTCTCTCTCTCGGAGGACCTGAGCCCAAGGACCATAGCTCAGGACTACCTGGCATGATGACTCCTTGCTGTCCCCAGTCCACCTGGTCGTGCTGCTGTCCACCTGTTCACCGGACGTGCTACCTGTCCCAGACCTGCTGTTTTCAACTCTCTAGAGACAACAGGAGCGGTAGAGATGCTCTGAATGATCTGCTATGAAAAGCCAACTGAAATTTACTCCTGAGGTGCTGACTTGCTGCACCCTCGACAACTACTGTGATTATTATTATTTGACCATGCTGGTCATTTATTAATATTTGAACATCTTGGCCATGTTCTGTTATAAACTCCACCCGGCACAGCCAGAAGAGGACTGGCCACCCCTCAGAGCCTGGATCCTCTCTTGGTTTCTTCCTGGGTACCTGCCTTTCTAGGGAATTTTTCCTTGCCACCGTGTTTCTACACCTGCATTGCTTGCAGTTTGGGGTTTTAGGCTGGGTTTCTGTACAGCACTTTGTGACATCGGCTGATGTATAAAAAAAAGGGCTGTATAAATACATTTGGTTGACAAGTTTCATTAGAAAGTTTTGTTTCTGGCCATTTTGAGCCTGTAATAGAACCCACAAATACTGATGCTCAACTAGTCTGAAGGCCAGTTGTACTGCCTCTAACTTCTTTGGGAACAGGGGGCAGTATTGAGTAGCTGGTCTGTCATAATAAAATAGAGAGGGTAGATCTAGCTGGTCTGTCACAATAGGGTAGTGAAGATAGATCTACTGTCTCTATTATATGATGACAGACCAGCTAGATCTAGCTGGTCTGTCATAATATAATAGAGACAGTAGATCTATCTTGTAGATCTAGCTTTGTTTTCTTTATTATTTTGGTTAGGTCAGGGTGTGACATGGGTGATGTGTGTTTTTGTCTCATTCTAGGGTAATCGTACTGTCAAGGGGTTTTTGTAGATTTATGTTTTTTTTCTTCATCTAGGTGTTTATGTTGGTCTATGGTTACCTAGATTGGTTCTCAAAGGGTGATGGATGCTGATAATGGGCCTCTGTACGCCCATGTAGATATTCCCATAAATGTCATGTCTCCAGCTACAAAAGTAATTTACAACATTACCAATGTCTACACTGCATTTCTGATCAATTTGATGTTGTTTTAAAATGGACCAAAAAAAAAAAAATGTATTGCGTTCCTTTCAAAAACAAGGACATTTCTAATTGGCATGCTGACTGCAGGAATGTCTACCAGAGCTGTTGCCAGATAATGTAATAATTTCTCTACCATAATGGGAATGTAATTCTGCTTTGAAAGTTGATAAAGTAGGTAACCCCACTTTTGAGAAAATGGCCCTTGAATGTTTTTGTACACCTACTGGAGAGCTCTTCTTTGTCTACACCTATTCAGCATCATTCACACGCTCTTAAGCCGTAGCCCCATCTATCTCTTTAAGGATTCACATGTGAAGCCATGTGCTATACAGAGTGAGTAGTGTAGTAATCAACCAAAGATGTCAATACTTAAAGCGGTGAAAGTAGTAGCCTGCCTATATCCTAACCTGACTTTGGTGCAGGTCCTGCTGTTCACATGACTCTCTCTGGTAAACACATACTATATCAAATCAATGTTTATTTGTCACATGCACAGGATACAGAAGTTGTGAATGGTACAGTGAAATGGTTACTTGCATATTTGCATAGTAGCAATATCAAAAATAGAAAGTGTCCAGATAAATATATTGTACAAATATGTTTTTATATTTTATATGATGCTTACCCAGACACATTCTACATTTCTGGGTCATGTGACAGACGCCAGGCACTACTACTAGGCACTACTTCTTTTACCTTTATTGTGCACTAACAGCTAAAATGCATGCATACGGTTTTAGTCATTTCAGTTTACATTGAAAGCGCTTTTTCATCACAAAAATGAATTTAAAAAATTTAAATAACACCGTTTGAACCCCCCCCCCCCCCTCAAGGATTACAATTTCTGAAAATTCCCTGTTGTACCTGATGTCCTTCATTTGTGAGGATGGTCTGTTTCTCCTCAGAATGAGCCACTTCAAACTTCTTAATGAACTCACAGTCCTCGGCAGAGATCATCTGGCCCCTGAGACAAACACAGCATGATAATTACAATACTACTTCACATTAGTCCTCTCAAATATAACATGCTTCTATCAAATCCTATCACCTCAGACAGAGAACACACAATGTAATAGAAATTATTACATTCATATTCCTCCCGTGAAATATTTGCAAAATTATTCAGCCCCCTTAAGTTAATACTTTGTAGCGCCACCTTTTGCTGCGATTACAGCTGTAAGTCGCTTGGGGTATCCACAGATTCTCGATTGGATTCAGGTCTGGACTTTGACTTGGCCATTCTAAAACCTGGATATGTTTATTTTTGAACCATTCCATTGTAGATTTTGCTTTATGTTTTGGATCATTGTCTTGTTGGAAGACACATCTCCGTCCCAGTCTCAGGTCTTTTGAAGACTACATCAGGTTTTCTTCCAGAATGGTCCTGTATTTGGTTCCATCCATCTTCCCTGTCCCTGCTGAAAAAAAGCAGGCCCAAACCATGATGCTGCCACCACCATGTTTGACAGTGGGGATGGTGTGTTCAGGGTGATGAGCTGTGTTGCTTTTACGCCAAACATAACGTTTTGCATTGTTGCCAAAAAGTTCAATTTTGGTTTCATCTGACCAGAGCACCTTCTTCCACATGTTTGGTGTGTCTCCCAGGTGGCTTGTGGCAAACTTTAAACGACACTTTTTATGGATATCTTTAAGAAATGGCTTGCCAATCTTCTTGCCACTCTTCCATAAAGGCCAGATTTGTGCAATATACGACTGATTGTTGTCCTATGGACAGAGTATCCCACCTCAGCTGTAGATCTCTGCAGTTCATCCAGAGTGATCATGGGCCTCTTGGCTGCATCTCTGATCAGTCTTCTCCTTGTATGAGCTGGAAGTTTAGAGGAACGGCCAGGTCTTGGTAGATTTGCAGTGGTCTGATACTCCTTCCATTTCAATATTATCGCTTGCACAGTGCTCCTTGGGATGTTTAAAGCTTGGGAAATCTTTTTGTATCCAAATCCGGCTTTAAACTTCTTCACAACAGTATCTCGGACCTGCCTGGTGTGTTCCTTGTTCTTCATGATGCTCTCTGCGCTTTTAACGGACCTCTGAGACTATCACAGTGCAGGTGCATTTATACGGAGACTTGATTACACACAGGTGGATTGTATTTATCATCATTAGTCATTTAGGTCAACATTGGATCATTCAGAGATCCTCACTGAACTTCTGGAGAGAGTTTGCTGCACTGAAAGTAAAGAGGCTGAATAATTTTGCACGCCCAATTTTTCAGTTTTTGATTTGTTAAAAAAGTTTGAAATATCCAATAAATGTCATTCCACTTCATGATTGTGTCCCACTTGTTGTTGATTCTTCACAAAAAAATACAGTTTTATATCTTTATGTTTGAAGCCTAAAATGTGGCAAAAGGTCGCAAAGTTCAAGGGGGCCGAATACTTTCGCAAGGCACTGTAGCTTAGTAGAACCCCCATCTCCCCCAGTTTAGACTCCGGAGGGGGGATTTCCACTAAGATGACATACACAGAGTGTACAACACATTACACTCTTTCCATGACAGACTGAACAGGTGAAAGATATGATCCATTATTGATGTCACTTGTTAAATCCACTTATATCAATGTAGATGAATGGGAGGAGACAGGTTAAATAAGGATTTTTAAGCTTTGAGACAGTTGAGAGATAGATGTACTGGGTGCCAGTGAATAGACAAAACAAAATATTTTAGTGCCTTTGAGCAGGCTATGGTAGCAGGTGTCAAGCACACCAGTGTGTCAAAAACTGCAAAGCTGCTGTTTGTATCAAGAATGATCCACCACTCAAAGGACATCCAGCCAACTTGACACGACTGTGGGAAACATCAGAATCAACATGGGCCAGCATCCCTGTGGAACACGTTCGACACTTTTTAGAGTCCGAGCCACAACGAATTGAAGCTGTTCTGAGGGCAGAAAGGGGGGCACTAAGAAAGTAATGGACGTCATCCACAAGGCAGAATGTGGCTGTGGAATCTGACTGTGGCAATGGAATGTAGCTGAAAAGAGACGAGGGATAAGAAGAAGTTCATACTGTACGCTTTTGGTGGAGAAGTAGCCAAAGTTATTAATGAACTGTTTTGGTGACAATCAGCTTTGAAATCAGAAAATGTTTGTATCACAAAGTACGAGGGTAGTGAATTCAGTCATAAGCAAGCAAGGAATGTTAGCCTACCAAGCTGTAAAGTGTTCTAGCCTGTACTGGACATTGTTTTGCCAACAGTAATGAACAATTTCTACATGCCATGTTGCATTATTCAAGTGTATTAGCTTTTGTGCATCATGAGAGGGAGGCTAACAACAACGCCAGACAGCTCTAGTAATGAATGACAAGGTGGAGCAGACTCTTTGCTCTAAAAAGGGCCTGCGCTGATCCTCTCAATCACGTAAGATAGATTTGCTACTTCTGTCAAATGTAACAAATTCTAGTCCCGACCCGGATGCCATGTTTTCCTCACTGTTCTCCCAGTCTCTGCATCGGAGTATCAATATCATAGGCCTGCATTGACAGGCATAATCGGTCTTTTAATCATGCAGTCGCAAAACGTGTTTAAGATCAAAGCGAGCCTAATCGCATTTGCAAATTTTTTGATAACCTCTAGTGAGCCCAGTTACAGCTAATTTCTAGTCAGCAATGAAAATCCTGGAAAAGTCAGTGTGTGCATCACCTGTGTATAATGCCAGTGGGCCGTTGCCAGAGGAGAAAGACATTTGACATTTGTATAATGATATACAGACTAACTATATAGTAGCCAATTCAAACCTATTGTGTAGTTTGGCTGGTTAATTATTTAACCATTAGCATGTATTAATGTCATTGTCATGTCCGATGTCCTAACATAACTTTCCACCAGCACTCGTATAACCCGGGGAGCAGTTGATGAAACCATTGCTGCATACTCCACTTGTAAAACAGTCTCACAAGCGCTCAACATTGGCTAGGAGTCTCTTTTCAATACTGGCCATGTAACTCTGACAAATATTCTTACAAAAGCCTAATTGACACACAACTCCTATGCTGTCAAGGTCTCCCCTGAACACTGAATATTTTAACCTTACAAAATAGATCAACATCTTAGTTACTGCTCCCACCTTAGCCATCTGGATCCCTGGTTAATTGAATGAGGGAATTATTTTAGAAAGACATAAAAAGTATTTGGTAATAATTGTAATGTGGCAGGGTGGCCAACCATCCCCCAGGAGAGTTACTGGGGGTGCAAGGTGGCCAACCATCCTCCAGGAGAGTTACTGGGGGTGCAAGGTGGCCAACCATCCTCCAGGAGAGTTACTGGGGGTGCAAGGTGGCCAACCATCCTCCAGGAGAGTTACTGGGGGTGCAAGGTGGCCAACCATCCTCCAGGAGAGTTACTAGGGGTGCAAGGTGGCCAACCATCCTCCAGGAGAGTTACTGGGGGTGCAAGGTGGCCAACCATCCTCCAGGAGAGTTACTGGGGGTGCAAGGTGGCCAACCATCCTCCAGGAGAGTTACTGGGGGTGCAAGGTGGCCAACCATCCTCCAGGAGAGTTACTGGGGGTGCAAGGTGGCCAACCATCCTCCAGGAGAGTCCAGGAGAGATACCTGGGGTGCAAGGTAGCCAACCATCCTCCATGAGAGTTACTGGGGGTGCAAGGTGGCCAACCATCCTCCATGAGAGTTACTGGGGGTGCAAGGTGGCCAACCATCCTCCATGAGAGTTACTGGGGTGCAAGGTGGCCAACCATCCTCCAGGAGAGATACTGGGGGTGCAAGGTGGCCAACCATACTCCATGAGAGTTACTGGGGGTGCAAGGTGGCCAACCATCCTCCTTGAGAGTTACTGGGGGTGCAAGGTGGCCAACCATCCTCTGGGAGAGTTACTGGGGGTGCAAGGTGGCCAACCATCCTTCGGGAGAGTTACTGGGGGTGCAAGGTGGCCAACCATCCTCCAGGAGAGTCCAGGAGAGATACTGGGTGGGCAGGATTTCACTCCAACCCTGCTCAAACACACCACATTGCAAAAAAAATAAAAAATAATCAAAAGCCTGCACACCCAGTATCTCTCCAGATGGAAGGTTGACGGACCACATGTGTTTTATACAGTAGCCCATGAGCGCAGTATTTTACTTTGTGGGGGTTAAGTGCCTTGCTCAAGGACACGACGGCAGGAAATATAATATATGGGATCAGAGATCAGCTGTCTTCCATTGTCAAGACCAGTGATAACAATGGTTACTTTGTGAAGTGGTTGCTTTTATCATACAACACAATTTTCAATAAAAGTAAAACAAAAATCTGTCATACTTGTCCAAAGGACAAGTGGCTAAAAAAGTTCAATGTTAAGCTCTGGTCTGATCTATTATGGGATGTCAGGATCTTTTGACTTCTCTATTTAACAGTAAGTTCCTAATTACAGAGAGAGCTTCTTATCCAAAGCTGACATTCACACTGGAAATACCACACATACCAGTCAGCACTATACAACCTGGTTCCATTTCTCAAGTCCGTGATTATGTTACTGAGACCACTAAGGCCCTCGACAGCCTGAAGTAGAAGGTCTGAGTTAGAAATCTACAGACAAAAGGAACTAACATTCACAAGGCATTGAGTCACAGAACAGAGAACCAAAGAAAACCCATCTGCGACTTTTGACTTCAGTATGTAGGGCCTAAAGACCAGAATTCAAAGACATTCTAAGAAATTATAGGCCTAGAGTCTTATAGACAACTGATGAGGAAGATACATGGTGACAGGAGGATGAAGAGGATGATGACGAAGGTGTACTTACTGCAGGTATGACTGCCAGTTGACCTTGTTGGCTCTGACCTCCGCAGCCTTGGCAGCGATGATGTTAGTGGGTACTGCAGCATCCACCGCCCCGCGGATATCCATCCTGATACACCTGTTCAATACCACTCTGGACTAGAATAAATAATTCCCTGGAGGGAGAAAGGGAGGGTTATCAATGAATAATAAACCATCACGAATCAACAAGTCCTCCTAAACATTGATTTGGCAACATTCTACATTGCTCATAATAGCCCAACTGTTGGTGAGAGCAGTTTGTTAAAGCGTAGGCTATTAATTATGGTGCCAGTCAGGAATTCATGGCCAACTCTGCAGAAAGATCCTCATTTTTTCCATCAGCTACCTTGATGCTTTCAAGGCAACTCGGAACCTCTGATTTAAAATGTACGTAGGTTTTTGCGTAAAGCGTCCCATTGATGGAATCTGATATTTTTCAAGTTGGAAACTCGGGCCTCATCTTTCTACAACGAGTTTACAAGTCAGAAATGTCCAGGGCCGGCCTCCCGGGTGGCGCAGTGGTTAAGGGCGCTGTACTGCAGCGCCAGCTGTGCCATCAGAGTCCCTGGGTTCGCGCCCAGGCTCTGTCGTAACCGGCCGCGACCGGGAGGTCCGTGGGGCGACGCACAATTGGCCTAGCGTCGTCCGGGTTAGGGAGGGATTGGTCAGTAGGGATCTCCTTGTCTCATCGCGCACCAGCAACTCCTGTGGCGGGCCAGGCGCAGTGCGCGCTAGCCAAGGTTGCCAGGTGCACGGTGTAGCCTCCGACACATTGGTGCGGCTGGCTTCCGGGTTGGATGCGCGCTGTGTTAAGAAGCAGTACGGCTGGTTGGGTTGTGTATCGGAGGACGCATGACATTCAACCTTCGTCTCTCCCGAGCCCGTACGGGAGTTGTAGCAATTGGATACCACGAAATTGGGGAGAAAAAGGGGTCAAATTCAAAAAAATAAAAATGTCCAGGGCCATACTACAAATTAACAGTTTACATTTAGTTTTCCAGTCTAAAAATGTGCGTCATCATTGTGCACATTTTCTCCTTTCCTCCTTAATGGATGTGCAGCCATAGAAATAAAATGAATAGAACAGGTCAAGTCAATGATGGCATAATGGGTGGACTGGCAGTAATTGCAAGTGTACCCATAGGAGCAAAGCAGGAAGGAAATTCCTTAAAAGTAACCCCATCAGTAAATTCATTAAGTTAACGCAGGAAGTAAACCCATCAATATGTGCTGCGATTTGTTGTTGTGACAAGATGGAGTACAGCTACGACCGGGCTCAATAGGAGCATACCGGGCTCAATAGGAGCATGCCGGGCTCAATAGGAGCATACCGGGCTCAATAGGAGCATACCGGGCTCAATAGGAGCATACCGGGCTCAATAGGAGCATACCGGGCTCAATAGGAGCATACCGGGCTCAATAGGAGCATACCGGGCTCAAAAGGAAGAGTGATTCATTGTGAAAAAGACAGAATATCTACATCTACTCATGAAATAGTTGGAAACCATATGGTTTGGGGTATAAATATACATTAAAGACGACAATATTATGCAAAGTTAGTATTGATCATATTGAAAAAAAAAATCTTTATTTCCATTTCCATTCTGTATAGAGGGAGTTGTGTTGCTGCACCCTTTAAGCCAATCTGACATGAAGATCAAATTTACTCAAATGGACTGAACAAAAACGCATGTTGGTCCCATGTTGTCAGCTGAAATAAAATAATAATAAAATATTATACCAGACATTTTCTGTATGCACAAAAAGCTTCCCTCAAATTCTGTGTACACATTTGTTTACATTCATGTTAGTGAGCACTTCTCCTTTGCCAAGATAATCCATCCACCTGACAGGTGTGACATATAAAGAAGCTGATTAAACAGCATGATCATTACACAGGTGCACATTGTGCTGGGGACAATAAAAGGCCATTCTAAAATGTGCAGTTTTGTCACAACACAATGCCACAGATGTCTCAAGTTGAGGGAGCGTGCAATTGGCATGCTGACTCTAGGAATACCCACAAGAGCTGTTGCCAGAATTGTTCATTTCTCTACCATAAGCCGCGTTCAACGTTGTTTTAGAGAATTTGGCTTTACATCTAACCGGCTTCACAACCGCAGACCACGTGTATAGGGTTGTGTGGGCGAGCGGTTTGCTGATGTCAACATTGTGACAAGAGCGCCCCATGGTGCAGTGGGGTTATGGTATGGGCAGGTATAAGCTACGGACAACGAACACAATTTCATTTTAAATCGATGGCAATTTGAATGCACACTTTTCAATGACGTTCTTATTTAAAACCAAAATGTTCCATATACACAAAAAACGTATTACCTCATTTTGTGCACACATTTGTTTACATCTTTACTAATAGTGAAAGCACAACATTCCAACAATTTCTTCAGACTAAGTTTGAGGCTATTTTTCTATGAAAGTAAATCAGTAATATTAAGAGTAAAGTAGGAATCCCAGGATTAAATATGCGATAAGATATGTTTCAAGAAACATGTATATATTTGGCCTGGTGAAGAGGTTTTATGTGCTGACAGTGGAAGCTGTTTTTTACACCGCTGGAAATTACGAGTCGTCACCGTCCGAGACAGAGAAACATGTAAACACCACAAGACCAGTCTGAAGTACTACAACACTGGATTTAGGTATTGGCAGGTAAGAATGTCTATTTCACCAGCTACATTGGTGGGTGGTCAGTTTGCAAGGCTCTTTTTATGGCGGTTTTGGAGCAGTGGCTTCTTCCTTGCTGAGTGGCCTTTCAGGTTATGTTGATATAGGACTCGTTGTACAGTGGATATTGATACTTTTGTACCCGTTTCCTCCAGCATCTTCACAAGGTCCTTTGCTGTTGTTCTGTAATTGATTTGCACTTTTCGCCCCAAAGTACATTCATCTCTAGGAGACAGAATGCGTCTCCTTCCTGAGCGGTATGGCAGCTGCGTGGTCCCATGGTGTTTATACTTGCATACTATTGTTTGTACAGATGAACGTGGTACCTTCAGGCGATTGGAAATTGCTCCCAAAGGATGAACCAGACTTGTGGAGGTCTACAATTTTTTTTCTGAGGTCTTGGCTGATTTCTTTTGATTTTCCCATGATGTCAAGCAGAGGCACCGAGTTTGACGGTAGGCCTTGAAATACATCCACAGCTACACCTCCAATGATGACAATTAGCCTATCAGAAGCTTCTAAAGCCATGGCATAATTTCCTGGAATTTTCCAAGCTGTTTAAAGGCACAGTCAACTAAGTGTATGTAAACTTCTGACCCACTGGAATTGTGATACAGTGATTTATAAGTGAAATAATCTGTCTGTAAACAATTGTTGGAAAAATTACTTGTGTCATGCACAAAGTAGATGTCCAACAGCCTTCCCAAAACTATAGTTTGTCAACAAGAAATTTGTGGAGTGGTTGAAAAAACAAGTGTTAATGACTCCAACCTAAGTGTATGTAAACTTCCGACTTCAACTTTAAGTTAGTCTAATTTTGTTCACAAGCTAGGTTGTTTTTCAACGTTAGTTTGAGTCTGCTGCTTCAACTGATAGCAAAGAAATGACTAGTCAGATGTAAACACATATCTAGATCGAGTTGTGCGCTTCTGATCAGTAGCTGTGTGGTTGGGGTCAGTGTCTAAACTACAGTTGTTGCATGTGAAAAACTGAAAGAAGTGCAATGAGAAGTGATTGGGTAAAATATGAAGCAAGTGAATGAAGATTGCTTTGCTCTATCCAATCAGAGCAGCAGGATCAAAGTACAGCTGCCCTTCTCTTCACAGACAGGCAAACTAGCCCGTGGTTATTTAGAGCAAGGGGGACAATCCTGAGAAGGACAAAGTTCAGTCCGAAACAGATTTTTTTTTTTTAAATGGGAATTCTGTCACGCTAAGCGTTGTCCTCCCATCGAGGCACATGTTGCTTGGCAACAGTTGCCTTGGCAGGCCTGCTCCCTTCATGGCTAAAGCCAGTGTGAGAAACACATTGCTAAAACACAGATTCATGAGAGTTGTTAGACAAAGCAAGGGAAGTGAACTTCAAAACTAGATGTAGTTTTATTGGAATTTCCAGTGGTTGTTGGTAAGTTATGAATCTGCTAGCTTCTGACATGACTTACTAAATCTATAATGAAAGCAGATGATGGGTTACTAAAACAGCTCTATTGACAGAAGAAGCTATTCTTAATTTGTTTTCAGCAAAGAAGTAGAAGATCTCATACACTAACCTTTTGTCTAGCTTGTTGGGAAAGTGGTAAAAAATTAAGTTTGTTTACATAGTTAGAAAATGTTGTTGATGCAGTTACTAAAACATCTGTAAAGTTGAATCAGTACCGGATAATTCTGTTCTGGTTTCTTGAATAGCAGGGAAGTCGACCATGTCATACCCTCTGACCACTTTTCCCACAACTTAGACAAAAAGTTAGTGGGATCCTGGGTGGCGCAGCGGTCTAAGGCATTGCGTCGCAGTGCTAGAGGAGTCACTACAGACCCAGGTTGTATCACAACCGGCTGTGATCGAGAGTCCCATAGGGCGGCGCACAACTGGCCCAGCGTCGTCCAGGTTAGGGGAGGGTTTGGCAAGGGTAGGCCGTCATTGTAAATAAGATTTGTTCAACTGACTTGCCTAGTTAAATAAGAGGTTAAATAAAACAAAAGTAGTTGATTTGCGTCAAAAGTTTCATTGTTGCATTTACAGCAAATGGAAGTGATTGTCACAATTGGGCCTTTAGAATGCTGAGGAAATCCCATGAAAATGGATGGAGGACAAAAAGGCCAAAAAGTTTGGTTTAACCAGACCTGCAAACATGCACGCGTTTGCGTACCAACTACGCATTTCTCTGTCCATGTACGAGACCCGAGTTAAAAGTACGCAGAAATGAGGGCCTGAATTATTATTTTCTTACATTTTAATAAAAATCCACTGAGTAAATCTAACATCCCGATTCTCGAGATGAAACACACAGACATGCAAACTGGCACTAACCAGAATAGAAAGAGGAGTGGGAGGCCCCGGTGCACAATTGAGCAAGAGCACTGGTACATTAGAGTGTCTAGTTTAAGAAACAGATGCCTCACAAGTCCACAACTGGCGGTTTCATTAAATAGTATCCACAAAACACCGTCTCCACGTCAATAGTGAAGAGACTATTCCGGGATGCTGGCCTTCTAGGCAGAGTTGCAAAGAAAAAGCCATCTCTGTCCAGTGTCTGATATTTTGCCCATCTTAATCTTTTATTGTTATTGGCCAGTCTGAGATATGGCTTTTTCTTTGCAACTCTACACTGTATTTCTGATCAATTTGATGTTATTTTATTGGACAAAAAGGTTGACTTTCTTTCAAAAACAAGGACATTTGTAAGTGACCCCAAACTTTTGAACAGTAGTTTGTGTGTGTGTACATATATTAGCGTAGCTGACCATTCATCACATCATAAAATGGTTCATGACCATCCATCCTAGTGTTCTTATTCTATGCCAACTACAATGCATCGTTCTACTACATCCAAAGGTGTGTTCGTAAATTCAATCCGAAGTGCCAGAGACCACTCAAAGTGAGCGTTGGTAAATTCAGCCTTTTACCTCTCGGAGAGTTCAGAGCGCACACTGGACACTCTGGCCGAGGAGTAGGGTTGATCCGAGCATTCTGACCTTACAACGTCAGTCAAACATCCAAGCTAACTGGCTAATGTTGGCTAGCTCCTTCCAGACACAAATGAGAGAACACAGTTATTCTGCGCCCTCGCTCACTCAGACAAGAGTGCTCTTAAATTGAACGCAGCCCAAGTAAATGTACGATTTTGATTGGATGACTGAGAAACTGTTTACATTTCAAGTGATTGGAAGCACTTCCAAGTTGTCTTGAACGCGGCATGAGCTAACGCTTGCCAGTAGCTTTGCCAGGCAACTCAGGACATAAGTAACGTTAGCTAGCTAATTTTGCCAATGCAATATGATTAATGTTGCTGGTGCAGTCACGTCGACTAGCCGACTAAACACAATCGTGGAGTTCAGTTGGCTTGTCATTGACAAAACATAAGCTGTAACGTTATAATTTGGCTAAATCGACAGCAATTGTCAACAAATCCCGAGATAAATATAGTAAGCGTTGTTACTGAATTGGATTGAGTCGTTTCTCGACAGCTACAATAACTGGCTAATGTCAATACTATGGTGCAAGTCAGAACCATATACAGTATAACGGTTAGCTTTATGATTCTGGAGCAGGCTAGCTTAGTTAAGTCGTCAACGTAAAGATAATGTACCGACAATACACAACCTAGAATCTCAAAGAAACATTACAATGCTGTCTTCCCACCACTGACACAACCAAAATAAAACATTAATTAAAGCTAAACACCATTAACATCACCTACCTGACAGCTGACAAACTACAAGACGACGTCACGAGACACATATCATGTGATGGTGTTCTGCACGTCACGAGCCAGTAGGAAGAGGATTCTTTTTCTTCTTCTTCTGTGGGTTTAATGGCGGACGACAACCCAAAAAGGTGTGCTGCCGCCACCAACTGGATAGGTCTAACCCCCCCCCCCCCCCCCCCCCGAAAAAATCCTAGCCTACCTCTACTCTATAGCCTACCTCTACTCTATAGACTACCTCTACTCTACAGTTTACCTCTACCCTACAGTCTACCTTTACCCTACAGACTACCTGTACCTCTACTCTACAGTCTACCTCTACTCTACAGCCTACCTCTACTCTACAGTCTTCCTCTACTCTACAGTCTACCTCTACTCTACAGTCTACCTCTACTCTACAATCTACCTCTACTCTACAGTCTACCTCTACTCTACAGTCTACCTCTACTCTACAGTCTACCTCTACTCTACAATCTACCTCTACACTAGTCTACCTCTACCCTAAAGTCTACCTCTACCCTACAGTCTACATCTACCCTACAGTCTACCTCTACTCTACAGTCTACCTCTACTCTACAGCCTACCTCTACTCTACAGCCTACCTCTACTCTACAGTCTACCTCTACTCTACAGCCTACCTCTACTCTACAGCCTACCTCTACTCTACAGCCTACCTCTACCCTACAGTCTACCTCTACTCTACAGTCTACCTCTACTCTACAGCCTACCTCTACTCTACAACCTACCTCTACCCTACAGTCTACCTCTACTCTACAGTCTACCTCTACTCTACAGCCTACCTCTACTCTACAACCTACCTCTACTCTACAATCTACCTCTACACTAGTCTACCTCTACCCTAAAGTCTACCTCTACCCTACAGTCTACCTCTACTCTACAGTCTACCTCTACTCTACAGCCTACCTCTACTCTACAGCCTACCTCTACTCTACAGTCTACCTCTACTCTATAGCCTACCTCTACTCTACAGTCTACCTCTACTCTACAGTCTACCTCTACTCTACAGCCTACCTCTACCCTACATTCTACCTGTACCCTACAGCCTTCCTCTACTCTACAGCCTACAGTCTACCTCTACCCTACAGCCTTCCTCTACCCGAAAACCTACCTCTACCCTACAGTCTACCTCTACCCTACAGTCTACCTCTACTCTATAGTCTACCTCTACCCTACAGTCTACCTCTACCCTACATTCTTCCTCAACCCTACAGCCTTCCACTACCCTACAGCCCTCCTCTACTCTACAGCCTTCCTCTACTCTACAGCCTCTCTACCCTACAGCCCTCCTCTACTCTACAGCCTACCTCTACTCTGCACTCTACCTCTACCATACAGACTTCCTCTACGCTACAGTCTACGTCTACCCTACAGCCTTCCTCTACTCTACAGCCTACCCCCTAACTCTACCCTACAGCCTTCCTCTACCCTACAGTCTACCTCTACTCTACACCCTACCTCTACCTCTACCTTACCCTAAAGCCTACCTCTACCCTACACCCTACCTCTACCCTACAGCCTCTACCCTACAGCCTTCCTCTACTCTACCCTTCAGGCTACCTCTACTCTACAGCCTACCTCTACTCTCCAGCCTTCTTCTACTCTACAGCCTACCTCTACCACCACCCTACAGCCTTCCTTTACCCCACAGCCTACATCTACCCTATAGCCCTCCTCTACTCTACAGCCTACCTCTACCCTACAGCCTACCTCTACCCTACAGCCTACCTCTACCCTACAGCCTACCTCTACCCTACAGCCTACCTCTACCTCTACCGCCTACCTCTACCTCTACCCTACAGCCTACCTCTACCTCTACCCTACAGCCTTCCTCTACCCCACCATCTTCCTCTACCCTACAGCCTTCCTCTACCCTACATCCTTCCTCTACCCTGCAGCCTTCCTCTACTCTACAGTCTACCTCTACTCTACAGCCTTCCTCTACCTCTACAGCCTTCCTCTACCTCTACCCTACAGCCTTCCTCTACCCTACAATCTACCTCTACTCTACAGCCTTCCTCTACCCTACATCCTTCCTCTACCCTACAGCCTTCCTCTACCATACATCCTTCCTCTACCCTGCAGCCTTCCTCTACTCTACAGCCTACCTCTACTCTACAGCCTTCCTCTACCTCTACAGCCTTCCTCTACCTCTACCCTGCAGCCTTCCTCTACCCTACAATCTACCTCTACTCTACAGCCTTCCTCTACCCTACATCCTTCCTCTACCCTACAGCCTGCCTCTACCTCTACTCTACAGCCTACCTCTACCTCTACCCTACAGCCTTCCTCTACCCTACAATCTACCTCTACTCTACAGCCTTCCTCTACCCCACCATCTTCCTCTACCCTACAGCCTTCCTCTACCCTACATCCTTCCTCTACCCTGCAGCCTTCCTCTACTCTACAGCCTACCTCTACAGCCTTCCTCTACCCCACCATCTTCCTCTACCCTACAGCCTTCCTCTACCCTACATCCTTCCTCTACCCTACAGCCTTGCTCTACCCTGCAGCCTTCCTCTACTCTGCAGCCTACCTCTACTCTACAGCCTTCCTCTACCCTACAGTCTATATGTCCATGTGTATGTTATGCTGTGGATTAGAGCGATAAAGAGGTCAATGGAACGCAGACCGTGGAGGATGGAAGAACAACGTCGGATTGACTCACATTCAACTAATCAGATCTAACTAAGTGGATATCCATCAAATCCATCATGACTGTTGTAACTGGCCCACAATGTGATTACTATAGTCTGATTTGGATAGAAATTGTCCCTTAGAAGTTTGGAGTGACTGCTAAATGCTAACTCCTGTTTGTATTAGTTGGTAGCATAGGTAGCATACCGAAATCAGTAGTGGTAGTCATAGTATTTTTTTACTGAAATGCAGTTGATTGGTGATGAACATGTATTGGGGTTGACATCTATACTGGTATTGGGGTTGACATCTATACTGGTATTGGGGTTGACATCCATACTGGTATTGGGGTTGACGTCTATACTGGTATTGGGGTTGACATCTATACTGGTATTGGGGTTGACATCTATACTGGTATTTGGGTTGACATCCATACTGGTATTGGGGTTGACGTCTATACTGGTATTTGGGTTGACATCCATACTGGTATTGGGGTTGACATCTATACTGGTATTGGGGTTGACATCTATGCTGGTATTGGGGTTGACATCTATACTGGTATTTGGGTTGACATCCATACTGGTATTGGGGTTGACATCTATGCTGGTATTGGGGTTGACATCTATACTGGTATTGGGACTGACATCTATACTGGTATTGGGCCTGACATCTATACTGGTATTGGGGTTGACATCTATACTGGTATTGGGGTTGACATCTATACTGGTATTGGGGTTGACATCGTACTGGTATTGGGGTTGACATCTATAATAGTATTATACCTCGATTTTTACCTCAACCTGGTGTGAAATACACATAAATAATATCCAATGTAGACACATTTTGCCTGGGGGGGAAGACAGCAATGGGGAGATTCAGGATCTTTCCCCCATGGGGTTTAATGCCAGTTTTGGTGGAGTTCCATTGACCACTTTACCAGATATTTTTTCTTATGGTATAAGCACATATCACATATCACCAGATCTTCCTCCCAAAATAAGGCAGACATCATCACAGCACTGCCCATCGTCACACAACCAGGCAGACATCATTACATCACTGGCCATGTTCACACAATCAGGCAGACATCATCACAGCACTGCCCATCGTCACACAACCAGGCAGACATCATTACATCACTGGCCATGTTCACACAATCAGGCAGACATCATTACATCACTGGCCATGTTCACACAATCAGGCAGACATCATTACATCACTGGCCATGTTCACACAATCAGGCAGACATCATTACAGCACTGGCCATGTTCACACAATCAGGCAGACATCATTACATCACTGGCCATGTTCACACAATCAGGCAGACATCATTACAGCACTGGCCATGTTCACACAATCAGGCAGACATCATTACATCACTGGCCATGTTCACACAATCAGGCAGACATCATTACAGCACTGGCCATGTTCACACAATCAGGCAGACATCATTACATCACTGGCCATGTTCACACAATCAGGCAGACATCATTACAGCACTGGCCATGTTCACACAATCAGGCAGACATCATTACATCACTGGCCATGTTCACACAATCAGGCAGACATCATTACAGCACTGCCCATCGTTCTGACTGTGCCATACACACTAAGACTACGTTTGTCTTAATCTGCCCTAAGCCTGTGGGATGCATTGAACCACAGCAGTACTGTGGAATCAGGATAACATGGTCATAATCCCCTCGTGTCCTGTCTTCTCACCAGGCTCACTGTCAACACAAAGCTGATACGATAGACTAGATAGCTAGCTCTTCTCTGGTCAGAAACACTATGCTACGATAGGCTAGATAGCTAGCTCTTCTCTGGTCAGAAACTCTATGCTAGGATAGGCTAGATAGCTAGCTCTTCTCTGGTCAGAAACACTATGCTACGATAGGCTAGATAGCTAGCTCTTCTCTGGTCAGAAACACTATACTACGATAGGCTAGATAGCTAGCTCTTCTCTGGTCAAGCTAGGTAGTTAGAGAGAGGATCTGCAACAATGCTGCAGAGGTATGATACAAAGAACGATACACGCCTGGGACAGAGTGTTAACTCCTAGGCAGTGTTAGAGAGGCAGGGTAGAGAGACTGGGAGGTGAAGAGAGTGAGAGTGAGAGAGAGAGAGAGAGAGAGAGAGAGAGACAGACTGAGAGAAAGAGAGAGAGAGAGAGGGGTAGAGAGACTGGGAGGTGGAGAGAGAGAGAGAGAGAGAGCGGGGTAGAGAGACTGGGAGGTGGAGAGAGAGAGAGAGAGAGAGACAGACTGGGAGGTGGAGAGAGAGAGAGAGAGAGAGAGAGAGAGAGAGAGAGAGGTAGAGAGAGAGAGGGGTAGAGAGACTGGGAGGTGGAGAGAGAGAGTAGAGAGGCAGAGAGTTACAGACAGAGGCAGAGAGAAGAAGGGAAGTGGAGAGACTGACAGAGAGGATGGACATGGTAGGGATGTAGGGAGACAGTGGTAGAGAGACAGAGAGAGGTAGAGGCAGAGAGTAGAGGGTAGAGAAGGAGAAATAGCAGTAGAAGTAGGTAGAGAGAGAGACAGAGAGTTTGAGAGGCCGTGTCCTAGCAGAGTCTTCCCATGTGTTCAGGGTGTCCTGAAGGCTCCACTGAGGTTGTGGGGCTCTGATGATGCTGCTGATGACCACCCCTGACACATACTAGCTGCTGGGGTGTGGATGGTGGGAGGCCGGTGTGTTCGAGGGATAGGCCACACTCGGGCCTTGATGTGGCATCACATCCTGGGGCTGCTGAGGGTCTGTCGTCAGAGCGAGGGATACCTAGCCCCAGGGACAGAAGACGGAGACCATGACAACAGAGACCATGATGAAAGGGAGCATGGAGACGGGGGTAATGGGGACGGGGATGCAGTGTCCTCCCAGGTAAGGCCTCATGATGAGACACAGCCATGGTTTGTTAGTACTGTAGCCTGCCTGACCGAACTGTAACTGTGGAACGAGTGAAAATGGGAATGTCTGATTTAGAAAACTTTGTAACGATCTATGCCTCGCAGAAATATGACCAATTAGAATGATATCCCCACTCCCAACCATGAAAATGGTAGAAGTTTAGGTCTTGAATATCAAATACGGAGAGACAAACCAAGAGAGAAGAAGTGAAACTCTGTGCTGCTGGTTATAGTATTGTTGTTATAGAATGACTTGGACAGTTATACATCTATAAGTATCTGTAGTGGAGGGACCTGGCTGTACTATATCTATTAGTATCTGTAGTGGAGGGACCTGGCTGTACTATATCTATAAGTATCTGTAGTGGAGGGACCTGGCTGTACTATATCTATTAGTATCTGTAGTGGAGGGACCTGGCTGTACTATATCTATTAGTATCTGTAGTGGAGGGACCTGGCTGTACTATATCTATAAGTATCTGTAGTGGAGGGACCTGGCTGTACTATATCTATTAGTATCTGTAGTGGAGGGACCTGGCTGTACTATATCTATAAGTATCTGTAGTGGAGGGACCTGGCTGTACTATATCTATTAGTATCTGTAGTGGAGGGACCTGGCTGTACTATATCTATTAGTATCTGTAGTGGAGGGACCTGGCTGTACTATATCTATAAGTATCTGTAGTGGAGGGACCTGGCTGTACTATATCTATTAGTATCTGTAGTGGAGGGACCTGGCTGTACTATATCTATTAGTATCTGTAGTGGAGGGACCTGGCTGTACTATATCTATTAGTATCTGTAGTGGAGGGACCTGGCTGTACTATATCTATTAGTATCTGTAGTGGAGGGACCTGGCTGTACTATATCTATTAGTATCTGTAGTGGAGGGACCTGGCTGTACTATATCTATTAGTATCTGTAGTGGAGGGACCTGGCTGTACTATATCTATTAGTATCTGTAGTGGAGGGACCTGGCTGTACTATATCTATTAGTATCTGTAGTGGAGGGACCTGGCTGTACTATATCTATTAGTATCTGTAGTGGAGGGACCTGGCTGCACTATATCTATTAGTATCTGTAGTGGAGGGACCTGGCTGTACTATATCTATTAGTATCTGTAGTGGAGGGACCTGGCTGTACTATATCTATTAGTATCTGTAGTGGAGGGACCTGGCTGTACTATATCTATTAGTATCTGTAGTGGAGGGACCTGGCTGTACTATATCTATTAGTATCTGTAGTGGAGGGACCTGGCTGTACTATATCTATTAGTATCTGTAGTGGAGGGACCTGGCTGTACTATATCTATTAGTATCTGTAGTGGAGGGACCTGGCTGTACTATATCTATTAGTATCTGTAGTGGAGGGACCTGGCTGTACTATATCTATTAGTATCTGTAGTGGAGGTACCTGGCTGTACTATATCTATTAGTATCTGTAGTGGAGGGACCTGGCTGTACTATATCTATTAGTATCTGTAGTGGAGGGACCTTGCTGTACTATATCTATTAGTATCTGTAGTGGAGGGACCTGGCTGTACTATATCTATTAGTATCTGTAGTGGAGGTACCTGGCTGTACTATATATATTAGTATCTGTAGTGGAGGGACCTGGCTGTACTATATCTATTAGTATCTGTAGTGGAGGGACCTGGCTGTACTATATCGATTATTATCTGTAGTGGAGGTACCTGGCTGTACTATATCTATTAGTATCTGTAGTGGAGGGACCTGGCTGTACTATATCTATTAGTATCTGTAGTGGAGGGACCTGGCTGTACTATATCTATTAGTATCTGTAGTGGAGGTACCTGGCTGTACTATATATATTAGTATCTGTAGTGGAGGGACCTGGCTGTACTATATATATTAGTATCTGTAGTGGAGGTACCTGGCTGTACTATGTCTATTAGTATCTGTAGTGGAGGGACCTGGCTGCACTATCTGTAGTGGAGGGACCTGGCTGTACTATCTGTAGTGGAGGGACCTGGCTGTACTATCTGTAGGGGAGGGACCTGGCTGTACTATCTGTAGGGGAGGGACCTGGCTGTACTATATCTATTAGTATCTGAAGTGGAGGGACCTGGCTGCACTATCTGTAGTGGAGGGACTTGGCTGTACTATCTGTAGGGGAGGGACCTGGCTGTACTATCTGTAGGGGAGGGACCTGGCTGTACTATCTGTAGGGGAGGGACCTGGCTATACTATCTGTAGGGGAGGGACCTGGCTGTACTATCTGTAGGGGAGGGACCTGGCTGTACTATCTGTAGGGGAGGGACCTGGCTGTACTATCTGTAGTGGAGGGACTTGGCTGTACTATCTGTAGGGGAGGGACCTGGCTGTACTATCTGTAGGGGAGGGACCTGGCTGTACTATATCTATTAGTATCTGAAGTGGAGGGACCTGGCTGTACTATCTGTAGGGGAGGGACCTGGCTGTACTATCTGTAGGGGAGGGACCTGGCTGTACTATATCTATTAGTATCTGAAGTGGAGGGACCTGGCTGCACTATCTGTAGTGGAGGGACCTGGCTGTACTATCTGTAGGGGAGGGACCTGGCTGTACTATCTGTAGGGGAGGGACCTGGCTGTACTATCTGTAGGGGAGGGACCTGGCTATACTATCTGTAGGGGAGGGACCTGGCTGTACTATCTGTAGGGGAGGGACCTGGCTGTACTATCTGTAGTGGAGGGACCTGGCTGTACTATCTGTAGTGGAGAGACCTGGCTGTACTATCTGTAGTGGAGGGACCTGGCTGTTTCGTACATATATTAATCTGTGTGTTGGCAGCCATTCATTCTGTTTCCTGAAAGCCTACAGTCTATTTCTGTCCCTGCGCTTCCTGTCTGTACAACACTAAGAAGATTAGAACTGTTGTCTTGGAATGTTGAAGCCATAATTAACTGACAACCTCGAACTACATGTCTATACACATTAGCTGTTCCATTCAGCGGTTCCATTCAGCGGTTCCATTCAGCTGTTCCATTCAGCTGTTCCATTCAGCTGTTCCATTCAGCGGTTCCATTCAAATATTCCATTCATACATAAGTAGGCTTTCAGAGCAACACAGTACATAATCCTACTACAGAGATACTCCTTGTATTTGGCATGAGACCAGCTACAACTTAACCTTTTAATAGGCATTCCATAAATAGACGAGCAGCTTCTGAGGACGTGATCGGCTTGGTTAGATGGACAGATGCCTGATTATTTCCAGGTAAATGGATAAATGAAGATTTCCGGTAAACACCAGGCCATTATGGACATGGATAAAGGGTACTGTTCAGGATATTTTAGTGTAGTGAGTAGGAAATGAGAGGAGAGGAGAGGAGGGAAGAAAGGAGAGAAGGAGGAGGAGAGGAGGAGAGGAGAGGAGGGAGGAAAGGAGAGGAGAGGAGGGAGGGAGGAAAGGAGAGGAGGAGGAGGAGAGGAGAGGAGAGAAGGGAGGAAAGGAGAGGAGGAGGAGAAGAGGAGGAGAGGAGGAGGAGGAGAGGAGGAGAGGAGAGGAGAGGAGGAAAGGAGAGGAGGAGAGGAGAGGAGGGAGGCTGGTGAGGCCAGAGAGTTGTTGTGAAGTAAACATCTATTTCATGTGGTGGTGTCTGATCTTTATGATCTGTTAAGAGATGATTAAAAAAAAATGTGATTGTTGTATTGTGATTGTTGTATTGGATGTGATACAAACTTCACCTCCAACTTCACCAAAACACACACTTGATGTGCGTGAGTGTAGCAAGACCAGTTACAATAAAGGTCAGTCAGAGTCCAGCAGCATGAATCCAGACAGACAGACAGACAGACAGACAGACAGACAGACAGACAGACAGACAGACAGACAGACAGTGTCCTGTGATGACAGGAGGCAGAGTCCAGCTCCACAGTTGTGATGTGTAACATGGATCGCTAGGAGAGACGGAAACATCAAGCCTCCTACGAAAAACCCAACCAGGCAGTCACATCTATCTGTCCTCAGAAAGGACCCAGCCAGGCAGTCACATCTATCTGTCCTCAGAAAGGACCCAGCCAGACAGTCACATCTATCTGTCCTCAGAAAGGACCTCAGGAGAGACCGTATGTATCAGGTATCTTAGAGAAGGAGTGCTGGTGTAGGATCAGGTGCACACTGTCCATATACTTGATCCTGAATCAGCATTTCTGCTTTGAGAAGCTTTATGTATTTGGCTGGAGTATTACAACAGACAGCAACAACCATCAATCAGATACTCTACTGATCAACAGACCTCTCCTATCTGACCTTCATTTAGCTCCTTGTGACCTTGTCCTCAGAAACATAGCTATATACAGGGAGTACCAGGTAATAACATGGCTATATACAGGGAGTACCAGGTAATAACATGGCTATATACAGGGAGTACCAGGTAATAACATGGCTATATACAGGGAGTACCAGGTAATAACATGGCTATATACAGGGAGTACCAGGTAATAACATGGCTATATACAGGGAGTACCAGGTAATAACATTTCTATATACAGGGAGTACCAGGTAATAACATGGTTATATACAGGGAGTACCAGGTAATATCATGGCTATATACTGGGAGTACCAGGTAATAACATGGTTATATACCGGGAGTATCAGGTAATAACATGGCTATATACAGGGAGTACCAGGTAATAACATGGCTATATACAGGGAGTACCAGGGAATAACATGGCTATATGCAGGGAGGTAACAACACAGCTATATACAGGGAGTACCAGGTAATAACATGGCTATATACAGGAAGTATCAGGTAATAACATGGCTATATACAGGGAGTACCAGGTAATGACATGGCTATATACAGGAAGGTAATAACATGGCTATATACAGGAAGGTAATAACATGGCTATATACAGGAAGTACCTGGTAATAACATGGTTATATACAGGGAGTACCAGGTACCAGGTACAACATGGTACAACAGGTACAACATGGCAATATACAGGGAGTAGATGTGCAGGAGTACGAGGTCATTCAGGTAGCTATATACATATATGTAGGGGTAAAGTGACTAGACAACAGGATAGATAATAGATAGTAACAGCAGTATACTGTAGGTAGGGGTAAAGGATAGATAATAGACAGTAGCAGCAGTATACTGTAGGTAGGGGTAAAGGATAGATAATAGACAGTAGCAGCAGTATACTGTAGGTAGGGGTAAAGGATAGATAATAGACAGTAACAACAGTATACTGTAGGTAGGGGTAAAGGATAGATAATAGACAGTAACAGCAGTATACTGTAGGTAGGGATAAAGGATAGATAATAGACAGTAACAGCAGTATACTGTAGGTAGGGATAAAGGATAGATAATAGACAGTAACAGCAGTATACTGTAGGTAGGGGTAAAGGATAGATAATAGACAGTAGCAGCATTATACTGTAGGTAGTGTAACGCTCATCGTTGGGAGAGAGAGAGGAGGTCCAAGGTGCAGCGTGCTAAGTATTCATATTCTCTTTTAATGGAAATGAACAAAAACAACAATACACGAGAATGAAACGAAAACGGTCCTGAACGGTGAAATACAAACAGAGAACAGAAAATAAACAGCCACGAAACACAGGTGGAAAAAGGCTAACTAAGTATGATTCTCAATCAGAGACAACTAACGACACCTGCCTCTGATTGAGAACCATACCAGGCCAAACTCAAAACACAACATAGAAAAACGAACATAGACAACCCACCCATGTCACATCCTGACCATTCTAAAATAAAGACATAACAAAATAATTAAGGTCAGAACGTGACAGGAAGGGGTAAAGGATAGATAATAGACAGTAAAAGCAGTGTACTGTAGGTAGGGGTAAAGGATAGATAATAGACAGTAAGAGCAGTGTACTGTAGGTAGGGGTAAAGGATAGATAATAGACAGTAACAGCAGTATACTGTGGGTAGAGTCCAGTGTGTGGGTAGAGTCCAGTGTGTGGGTAGAGTCCAGTGTGTGGGTAGAGTCCAGTGTGTGGGTAGAGTCCAGTGTGTGGGTAGAGTCCAGTGTGTGGGTAGAGTCCTGAGTGTGAGTAGAGTCAGGTGTGGTTAGAGTCCTGAGTGTGGGTAGAGTCCTGAGTGTGGGTAGAGTCCGGTGTGTGGGTAGAGTCCAGTGTTTGGGTAGGGTCCAGTGTGTGGGTAGAGTCCAGTGTGTGGGTAGAGTCCAGTGTGTGGGTAGAGTCCAGTGTGTGGGTAGAGTCCAGTGTGTGGGTAGAGTCCAGTGTGTGGGTAGAGTCCAGTGTTTGGGTAGGGTCCAGTGTGTGGGTAGAGTCCAGTGTGTGGGTAGAGTCCAGTGTGTGGGTAGAGTCCAGTGTGTGGGTAGAGTCCAGTGTGTGGGTAGAGTCCAGTGTTTGGGTAGAGTCCAGTGTTTGGGTAGGGTCCAGTGTGTGGGTAGAGTCCAGTGTGTGGGTAGAGTCCAGTGTGTGGGTAGAGTCCAGTGTGTGGGTAGAGTCCTGAGTGTGGGTAGAGTCCTGAGTGTGGGTAGAGTCCAGTGTGTGGGTAGAGTCCAGTGTGTGGGTAGGGTCCAGTGTTTGGGTAGAGTCCAGTGTGTGGGTAGTCCAGTGTGTGGGTAGAGTCCAGTGTGTGGGTAGGGTCCAGTGTTTGGGTAGAGTCCAGTGTGTGGGTAGAGTCCAGTGTGTGGGTAGAGTCCAGTGTGTGGGTAGAGTCCAGTGTGTGGGTAGAGTCCAGTGTGTGCACACAGTCAGTGCAAGAGAGTTACTTTTTAAAAAAGGGTCAATGCAGTAGCACCGGGTAGCCATTTTATTAGCTATTTAGCAGCCTTGTCTAGCTTGGGGGTCAAATCAAATTGTATTTGTCACATGCGCCGAATACAACAGGTGTAGACCTCACAGTGAAATGCTTACTTACAAGCCCTTAACCAACAATTCAGTTTTATGAAAAATAGCTACAAAAATAAGAAATAAAAGTAACAAATAATTAAAGAGCAGCAGTAAAATAACAATAGCAATGCTATATACAGGTGGTAACAGTACACAGTCAATGTGCTGGGCCACTGGTTAGTTGAGGTAATTGTGGTAATACATGTAGGTAGAGTTATTAAAGTGACCATAGATAATAACAGAGATGAGCAGAGATTAGAGATTAGCAGCAGCGTAAAAGAGGGAGTGGGGGGGCAATGCAAATAGTCTGGGTAGCCATTTGATTAGATGTTTAGGAGTCTTATGGCTTGGGGGTAGAAGCTGTTTTGAAACATCCTGGACCTAGAATTGGTGCTCCTTTACAGAGAGAACAGTCTATGACCAGGGTGGCTGAAGTCTTTGACAATTTTTAGGGCCTTCCTCTGACATCAGCCGGGTATACAGGTCCGACTGGTATAGAGGTCCTGGATGGCAGGAAGCTTGGCCCCAGTGATGCACTGGGCCGTACACATTACCCTTTGTAGTGTCTCGCTGTCTGAGGCCAAGCAGTTGCCCTACCAGGCAGTGATGCAACCACGATGGTGCAGCTGTAGAACCTTTTGAAGATCTGAGGACCCATGCCAAATCTTTTCAGTCTCTTGAGGGGAAATAGGTTTTGTCGTGCCCTCTTCACAACGGTCTTGGTGTGTTTGGACCATGTTAGTTTGTTGGTGATGTGGACACCAAGGAACTTGAAACTCTCAACCTGCTCCACTTCAGCCCTGTCAATTAGAATGGGGGCGTGCTGAGTCCTCCTTTTCCTGTGTTCCACAATCATCTCCTTTGTCTTGATCACATTGAAGGAGAGGTTGTTGTCCTGGCACCACACGGCCAGGTCTCTGACCTCCTCCCTACAGGCTGTCTCGTCGTTGTCAGTGATCAGGCCTACCACTGTTTTGTCATCTGCAAACTTAATTATGGTGTTGGAGTCGTGCCTAACCATGCAGTCATGAGTGAACAGGGAGTACAGGAGGGACCTAAGTACACACCCCTGAGGGGCCCCCATGTGGAAGGTCAGCGCAGCAGATGTGATGTTACCTACCCTTACCACCTGGGGGCGGCCCGTCAGGAAGTCCAGGATCCAGTTGCAGAGAGAGGTGTTTAGTCCCAGGATCCTTAGCTTAGTAAAGAGCTTTGAGGACATAATGGTGTTGAACACTGAGCTGTAGTCAATGAATAGCATTCTCACATAGGTGTTCCTTTTGTCCAGGTGGGAAAGGGCAGTGTGGAGTGCAAGAGATTTCATCATCTGTAGATCTGTTGGGGCGATATGCAAATTGATTGGGTCTAGGGTTTCTGGGTTAATGGTGTTGATGTGAGCCATAACTTGCCTTACAAAGCACTTCATGGCAAAAGACCTGAGTGCCACAGGTTGGTAGTCATTTAGGCAGGTTACCTTAGTGTTCTTGGGCACAGGGACTATGGTGTGATCACGCTCTCTGTGATTACCAGGATGTGTACTCCGAGCATGACCGTACCGACTGTCCTAGTGTCTTCACTGACATTTTCAACCTCTCCCTGTCTGAGTCTGTAATACCAACATGTTTTAAGCAGACACACAGTCATCCGGAACAGCTGATGCTCTCATGCATGTTTCATTGTTACCTGCCTCAAAGCGAGCATAGAAGTAATTTAGCTCGTCAGGTAGGCTCGTGTCACTGGGCAGCTCTCGGCTGTGCTTCCCTTTGTTGTCTGTAATAGTTTTCAAGCTCTGCCACATCCTTCAGAACCGGTGTAGTACGTTTCGATCTTAGTCTTGTATTGACACTGTATTGCCTGTTTGATGGTTCGTTGGATGGCATAACAGGATTTCTTATAAGCTTCCGGGTTAGAGTCCCTCTCCTTGAAAGCAGCAGCTACCCTTTAGCTCAGTGCGGATGTTGCCTGAAATCCATGGTTTCTGGTTGGGGTATGTACGTACAGTCACTGTGGGGACTACGTCATCGATGTACTTATTGATGAAGTCAATGACTGATGTGGTGTACTCCACAATGCCATTGGAGGAATCCAGGAACAAATACCAGTCTGTGCTAGCAAAACAGTTCTGTAGATTAGCATCTGCTTCAACTGAGCAGCTTGTTATGCTGCTTTATATATGTTGGTTCCAGACTTGGTGCACTGGAACAGCTTGCCGTGCGGTAGCAGAGAGAACAGTAGCAGAAAGACCTGTCTATGGCTTGGGTGGCTGGAGTCTCTGACACCGCCTGGTATAGAGGTCCTGGATGGCAGGGAGCTCGGCCCCAGTGACATACTGTGCCGTACTCACCACCTTCTGTAGCGCTTTACGGTCGGGCACCTTGCAGTTGCCATACCAAGCTGTGACGTAGCCAGTCAAGATGTTCTCAATGGGGCAGCTGTAGAATTCTTTAGAGATCTGAGGGCCCATGACACACTTTTCAGCCTCCTGAGGGGAAAGAGGCATGTGATGTGCTGTTTGGATGTGTGTGGACCATTTTAATTCCATATTGGTGTGGACAACGAGGATATTGACACTCTCGACCCGCTCCACAACAGCCCCATCGATGATGTTGCCCAACCATTTAAGAGGCATGTTATTTGCTTCATTTATGAGGCTTGATATGTTAGTCACTAAGGACATGCCCCACTTATACACCATTGACCTCACAGATACACACAGTCACCACTGTCTTCACAGATACACACAGTCACCACTGCTCTAACCCTCACAGTTACACACAGTCACAACTGTCTTCACAGATACACACAGTCACCACTGCTCTAACAGATAAACACAGTCACCACTGCTCTAACAGATACACACAGTCACCACTGCTCTAACAGATACACACAGTCACCACTGCTCTAATAGATACACACAGTCACCACTGCTCTAATGGATACACACAGTCACCACTGCTCTAATATATACACACAGTTACCACTGCTCTAACAGATACACACAGTCACCACTGCTCTAACTCTCAAAGATACACACAGACACCACTGCTCTAACCCTCAAAGATACACACAGTCACCACTGGTCTAACCTTCACAGATACACACAGTCACCACTGCTCTAACAGATACACACAGTCACCACTGCTCTAATAGATACACACAGTCACCACTGCTCTAACAGATACACACAGTCACCACTGCTCTAACTCTCAAAGATACACACAGACACCACTGCTCTAACCCTCAAAGATACACACAGTCACCACTGGTCTAACCTTCACAGATACACACAGTCACCACTGCTCTAACAGATACACACAGTCACCACTGCTCTAATAGATACACACAGTCACCGCTGCTGTAAAAATCACAGATATACACAGTCACCACTGTCTTCACAGATACACAGAGTCACCACTGTCTTCACAGATACACACAGTCACCACTGCTGTAAAAATCACAGATATACACAGTCACCACTGTCTTCACAGATACACAGAGTCACCACTGTCTTCACAGATACACAGAGTAACCACTGTCTTCACAGATACACAGAGTCACCACTGCTCTAAGAGATACACACAGTCACCACTGATCTAATAGATACACACAGATACCACTGCTCTAACCCTCACAGATACACACAGTCACCAATACTCTAATAGATACAGACAGTCACCACTGCTCTAACAGATAAACACAGTCACCACTGCTCTAAGATATAAACACAGTCACCACTGCTCTAACCCTCACAGATACACACAGTCACCACTGCTCTAACAGATACACACAGTCACCACTGCTCTAATAGATACACACAGTCACCACTGCTCTAACATATACACACAGTCACCACCACTCTAATAGATACACACATTCACCACTACTCTAACAGATACACACAGTCACCCCTGCTCTAACAGATACACATAGTCACCTCTGCTCTAACAGATACACACAGTCACCACTGATCTAATAGATACACACAGATACCACTGCTCTAACCCTCACAGATACACACAGTCACCAATACTCTAACAGATACAGACAGTCACCCCTGCTCTAACAGATAAACATAGTCACCACTGCTCTAAGATATAAACACAGTCACCACTGCTCTAACCCTCACAGATACACACAGTCACCACTGCTCTAACAGATACACACAGTCACCACTGCTCTAACAGATACACACAGTCACCACTGCTCTAACAGATACACACAGTTACATATGCTCTAACCGTCACAGATACACACAGTCACCACTGTTCTAACAGATACACACAGTCACCACTACTCTAACAGATACACACAGTCACCACTGCTCTAACAGATAAACACAGTCACCACTGCTCTAACCCTCACAGATATACACAGTCACCACTGCTCTAACAGATTCACACAGTCACCACTACTCTAACATATACACACAGTCACCACTGCTCTAACAGATACACACAGTCAACACTGCTCTAACAGATACACACAGTCACCACTCCTCTAATAGATACACACAGTCACCACTGCTCTAACCCTCACAGATACACACAGTCAACACTGCTCTAACAGATACACACAGTCACCACTGCTCTAATAGATACACACAGTCACCACTGCTCTAACAGATACACAAAGTCACCACTGCTCTAACAGATACACACAGTCACCACTGCTCTAACCCTCACAGATATACACAGTCACCACTGCTCTAACAGATTCACACAGTCACCACTGCTCTAACATATACACACAGTCACCACTGCTCTAACAGATACACACAGTCAACACTAATCTAACAGATACACACAGTCACCACTCCTCTAATAGATACACACAGTCACCACTGCTCTAACCCTCACAGATACACACAGTCACCACTGCTCTAAAACATACACACAGTCACCACTGCTCTAACCCTCACTGATACACACAGTCACCACTGCTCTAACCCTCATAGATACACACAGTCACCACTGCTCTAAAACATACACACAGTCACCACTGTTCTAACAGATATACACAGTCACCACTACTCAAACCCTCACAGATAAACACAGTCACAGCTGCTCTAAGAGATAAACACAGTCACCACTACTCTAACAGATACACACAGTCACCACTGCTCTATAAGATAGACACAGTCACCACTGCTCTAACAGATACACACAGTCACCACTGCTCTAACAGATACACACAGTCACCACTGCTCTAACAGATAGACACAGTCACCACTGCTCTAACAGATACACACAGTCACCTCTGCTCTAACAGATAGACACAGTCACCACTGCTCTAACAGATCACACAGTCACCACTGCTCAAACCCTCACAGATAAACACAGTCACCACTGCTCTAACAGATACACACAGTCACCACTGCTCGAACAGATACACACAGTCACCTCTGCTCTAACAGATACACACAGTCACCACTGCACTAACAGATACACACAGTCACCTCTGCTCTAACAGATACACACAGTCACCACTGCTCTAATATATACACACAGTTACCACTGCTCTAACAGATACACACAGTCACCACTGCTCTAACTCTCAAAGATACACACAGACACCACTGCTCTAACCCTCAAAGATACACACAGTCACCACTGGTCTAACCTTCACAGATACACACAGTCACCACTGCTCTAACAGATACACACAGTCACCACTGCTCTAATAGATACACACAGTCACCGCTGCTGTAAAAATCACAGATATACACAGTCACCACTGTCTTCACAGATACACAGAGTCACCACTGTCTTCACAGATACACACAGTCACCACTGCTGTAAAAATCACAGATATACACAGTCACCACTGTCTTCACAGATACACAGAGTCACCACTGTCTTCACAGATACACAGAGTAACCACTGTCTTCACAGATACACAGAGTCACCACTGCTCTAAGAGATACACACAGTCACCACTGATCTAATAGATACACACAGATACCACTGCTCTAACCCTCACAGATACACACAGTCACCAATACTCTAACAGATACAGACAGTCACCACTGCTCTAACAGATAAACACAGTCACCACTGCTCTAAGATATAAACACAGTCACCACTGCTCTAACCCTCAAAGATACACACAGTCACCACTGGTCTAACCTTCACAGATACACACAGTCACCACTGCTCTAACAGATACACACAGTCACCACTGCTCTAATAGATACACACAGTCACCACTGCTCTAACAGATACACACAGTCACCACTGCTCTAATATATACACACAGTTACCACTGCTCTAACAGATACACACAGTCACCACTGCTCTAACTCTCAAAGATACACACAGACACCACTGCTCTAACCCTCAAAGATACACACAGTCACCACTGGTCTAACCTTCACAGATACACACAGTCACCACTGCTCTAACAGATACACACAGTCACCACTGCTCTAATAGATACACACAGTCACCGCTGCTGTAAAAATCACAGATATACACAGTCACCACTGTCTTCACAGATACACAGAGTCACCACTGTCTTCACAGATACACACAGTCACCACTGCTGTAAAAATCACAGATATACACAGTCACCACTGTCTTCACAGATACACAGAGTCACCACTGTCTTCACAGATACACAGAGTAACCACTGTCTTCACAGATACACAGAGTCACCACTGCTCTAAGAGATACACACAGTCACCACTGATCTAATAGATACACACAGATACCACTGCTCTAACCCTCACAGATACACACAGTCACCAATACTCTAACAGATACAGACAGTCACCACTGCTCTAACAGATAAACACAGTCACCACTGCTCTAAGATATAAACACAGTCACCACTGCTCTAACCCTCACAGATACACACAGTCACCACTGCTCTAACAGATACACATAGTCACCACTGCTCTAATAGATACACACAGTCACCACTGCTCTAACATATACACACAGTCACCACCACTCTAATAGATACACACATTCACCACTACTCTAACAGATACACACAGTCACCCCTGCTCTAACAGATACACATAGTCACCTCTGCTCTAACAGATACACACAGTCACCACTGATCTAATAGATACACACAGATACCACTGCTCTAACCCTCACAGATACACACAGTCACCAATACTCTAACAGATACAGACAGTCACCCCTGCTCTAACAGATAAACATAGTCACCACTGCTCTAAGATATAAACACAGTCACCACTGCTCTAACCCTCACAGATACACACAGTCACCACTGCTCTAACAGATACACACAGTCACCACTGCTCTAACAGATACACACAGTCACCACTGCTCTAACAGATACACACAGTTACATATGCTCTAACCGTCACAGATACACACAGTCACCACTGTTCTAACAGATACACACAGTCACCACTACTCTAACAGATACACACAGTCACCACTGCTCTAACAGATAAACACAGTCACCACTGCTCTAACCCTCACAGATATACACAGTCACCACTGCTCTAACAGATTCACACAGTCACCACTACTCTAACATATACACACAGTCACCACTGCTCTAACAGATACACACAGTCAACACTGCTCTAACAGATACACACAGTCACCACTCCTCTAATAGATACACACAGTCACCACTGCTCTAACCCTCACAGATACACACAGTCAACACTGCTCTAACAGATACACACAGTCACCACTGCTCTAATAGATACACACAGTCACCACTGCTCTAACAGATACACAAAGTCACCACTGCTCTAACAGATACACACAGTCACCACTGCTCTAACCCTCACAGATATACACAGTCACCACTGCTCTAACAGATTCACACAGTCACCACTGCTCTAACATATACACACAGTCACCACTGCTCTAACAGATACACACAGTCAACACTAATCTAACAGATACACACAGTCACCACTCCTCTAATAGATACACACAGTCACCACTGCTCTAACCCTCACAGATACACACAGTCACCACTGCTCTAAAACATACACACAGTCACCACTGCTCTAACCCTCACTGATACACACAGTCACCACTGCTCTAACCCTCATAGATACACACAGTCACCACTGCTCTAAAACATACACACAGTCACCACTGTTCTAACAGATATACACAGTCACCACTACTCAAACCCTCACAGATAAACACAGTCACAGCTGCTCTAAGAGATAAACACAGTCACCACTACTCTAACAGATACACACAGTCACCACTGCTCTATAAGATAGACACAGTCACCACTGCTCTAACAGATACACACAGTCACCACTGCTCTAACAGATAGACACAGTCACCACTGCTCTAACAGATACACACAGTCACCTCTGCTCTAACAGATAGACACAGTCACCACTGCTCTAACAGATCACACAGTCACCACTGCTCAAACCCTCACAGATAAACACAGTCACCACTGCTCTAACAGATACACACAGTCACCACTGCTCTAACAGATAGACACAGTCACCACTGCTCGAACAGATACACACAGTCACCTCTGCTCTAACAGATACACACAGTCACCACTGCACTAACAGATACACACAGTCACCTCTGCTCTAACAGATACACACAGTCACCACTGCTCTAACGCTCACAGATACACACAGTCACCACTGCTCTAACAGATACACACAGTCACCACTGCACTAACCCTCAGATATACACACAGTCACCACTACTCTAACCTTCACAGATACAAACAGTGACCACTACTCTAACAGATACACACAGTCACCACTGCTCTAACAGATACCCACAGTCACCACTGCTCTATCAGATACACACAGTCACCTCTGCTCTAACAGATACACACAGTCACCACTGCTCTATCAGATACACACAGTCACCACTGCTCTATCAGATACACACAGTCACCACTGCTCTAACAGATACACACAGTTACATCTGCTCTAACTGATACACACAGTTACATTTGCTCTAACCTTCACAGATACACACAGTCACCACTGTTCTAACCCTCACATATACACACAGTCAACACTACTCTAACCCTCACAGATACACACATTCACAACTGCTCTAACAGATACACACAGTCACCACTGCTCTCACAGATACACACAGTCACCACTACTCTAACCCTCACAGATACACACAGTCACCACTGCTCTAACAGATACACACAGTCACCACTGCTCTAACAGATCCACACAGTCACCACTGCTCAAACAGATACACACAGTCACCACTGCTCTAACCCTCACAGATACACACAGTCACCACTGCTCTAACAGATACACACAGTCACCTCTGCTCTAACCCTCACAGATGCACACAGTCACCTATGCTCTAACAGATACACACAGTCACCACTGCTCTAACAGATACACACAGTCACCTCTGCTCTAACCCTCACAGATACACACAGTCACCGCTGCTCTAACCCTCACAGATACACACAGTCACCTCTGCTCTAACAGATACACACAGTCACCACTGCTCTAACAGATCCACACAGTCACCACTGCTCAAACAGATACACACAGTCACCACTGCTCTAACCCTCACAGATACACACAGTCACCACTGCTCTAACAGATACACACAGTCACCACTGCTCTAATAGATACACACATTCACCACTGCTCTAACATATACACACAGTCACCACCACTCTAATAGATACACACATTCACCACTACTCTAACAGATACACGCAGTCACTCCTGCTCTAACAGATACACATAGTCACCTCTGCTCTAACAGATACACACAGTCACCTCTGCTCTAACCCTCACAGATACACACAGTCACCACTGCTCTAATAGATACACACAGTCACCACTGCTCTAACATACACACAGTCACCACTGCTCTAACAGATCCACAAAGTCACCACTCCTCTAATGGATACACACAGTCACCACTGTTCTAACAGATACACACAGTCACCACTGCTCTATCAGATATATACAGTCACCACTGCTCTAACAGATACACACAGTCACCACTGCTCTAATAGATACACACAGTCACCACTGCTCTAACAGATAAACACAGTCACCACTGCTCTAACAGATACACACAGTTACATCTGCTCTAACTGATACACACAGTTACATTTGCTCTAACCCTCACAGATACACACAGTCACCACTGTTCTAACCCTCACATATACACACATTCACAACTGCTCTATCAGATACACACAGTCACCACTGCTCTCACAGATACACACAGTCACCACTACTCTAACCCTCACAGATACACACAGTCACCACTGCTCTAACAGATACACACAGTCACCACTGCTCTAACAGATCCACACAGTCACCACTGCTCAAACAGATACACACAGTCACCACTGCTCTAACCCTCACAGATACACACAGTCACCACTGCTCTAACAGATACACACAGTCACCTCTGCTCTAACCCTCACAGATGCACACAGTCACCTCTGCTCTAACAGATACACACAGTCACCACTGCTCTAACAGATACACACAGTCACCTCTGCTCTAACCCTCACAGATACACACAGTCACCGCTGCTCTAACCCTCACAGATACACACAGTCATCTCTGCTCTAACAGATACACACAGTCACCACTACTCTAACCCTCACAGATACACACAGTCACCACTGCACTAACAGATACACACAGTCACCACTGCTCTAACAGATCCACACAGTCACCACTGCTCTAACAGATACACACAGTCACCTCTGCTCTAACCCTCACAGATACACACAGTCACCACTGCTCTAACAGATACACACAGTCACCACTGCTCTAATAGATACACACAGTCACCACTGCTCTAACATATACACACAGTCAACCCCACTCTAATAGATACACACATTCACCACTACTCTAACAGATACACGCAGTCACCCCTGCTCTAACAGATACACACAGTCACCTCTGCTCTAACCCTCACAGATACACACAGTCACCACTGCTTTAACAGATTCACACAGTCACCACTGCTCTAACATATACACACAGTCACCACTGCTCTAACAGATACACACAGTCAACACTGCTCTAACAGATACACACAGTCACCACTCCTCTAATAGATACACACAGTCACCACTGCTCTAACCCTCACAGATACACACAGTCACCACTGCTCTAAAACATACACACAGTCACCACTGCTCTAACCCTCACTGATACACACAGTCACCACTGCTCTAACCCTCATAGATACACACAGTCACCACTGCTCTAAAACATACACACAGTCACCACTGTTCTAACAGATATACACAGTCACCACTACTCAAACCCTCACAGATAAACACAGTCACAGCTGCTCTAAGAGATAAACACAGTCACCACTACTCTAACAGATACACACAGTCACCACTGCTCTATAAGATAGACACAGTCACCACTGCTCTAACAGATACACACAGTCACCACTGCTCTAACAGATACACACAGTCACCACTGCTCTAACAGATAGACACAGTCACCACTGCTCTAACAGATACACACAGTCACCTCTGCTCTAACAGATAGACACAGTCACCACTGCTCTAACAGATCACACAGTCACCACTGCTCAAACCCTCACAGATAAACACAGTCACAGCTGCTCTAAGAGATAAACACAGTCACCACTGCTCTAACAGATACACACAGTCACCACTGCTCTAACAGATAGACACAGTCACCACTGCTCGAACAGATACACACAGTCACCTCTGCTCTAACAGATACACACAGTCACCACTGCACTAACAGATACACACAGTCACCTCTGCTCTAACAGATACACACAGTCACCACTGCTCTAACGCTCACAGATACACACAGTCACCACTGCTCTAACAGATACACACAGTCACCACTGCACTAACCCTCAGATATACACACAGTCACCACTACTCTAACCCTCACAGATACAAACAGTGACCACTACTCTAACAGATACACACAGTCACCACTGCTCTAACAGATACCCACAGTCACCACTGCTCTATCAGATACACACAGTCACCTCTGCTCTAACAGATACACACAGTCACCACTGCTCTATCAGATACACACAGTCACCACTGCTCTATCAGATACACACAGTCACCACTGCTCTAACAGATACACACAGTTACATCTGCTCTAACTGATACACACAGTTACATTTGCTCTAACCCTCACAGATACACACAGTCACCACTGTTCTAACCCTCACATATACACACAGTCACCACTACTCTAACCCTCACAGATACACACAGTCACCACTGCTCTAACAGATACACACAGTCACCACTGCTCAAACAGATACACACAGTCACCACTGCTCTAACCCTCACAGATACACACAGTCACCACTGCTCTAACAGATGCACACAGTCACCACTGCTCTAATAGATACACACATTCACCACTGCTCTAACATATACACACAGTCACCACCACTCTAATAGATACACACATTCACCACTACTCTAACAGATACACGCAGTCACCCCTGCTCTAACAGATACACATAGTCACCTCTGCTCTAACAGATACACACAGTCACCTCTGCTCTAACCCTCACAGATACACACAGTCACCACTGCTCTAATAGATACACACAGTCACCACTGCTCTAACATACACACAGTCACCACTGCTCTAACAGATCCACAAAGTCACCACTCCTCTAATGGATACACACAGTCACCACTGTTCTAACAGATACACACAGTCACCACTGCTCTATCAGATATATACAGTCACCACTGCTCTAACAGATACACACAGTCACCACTGCTCTAATAGATACAAACAGTCACCACTGCTCTAACAGATAAACACAGTCACCACTGCTCTAACAGATACACACAGTTACATCTGCTCTAACTGATACACACAGTTACATTTGCTCTAACCCTCACAGATACACACAGTCACCACTGTTCTAACCCTCACATATACACACAGTCACCACTACTCTAACCCTCACAGATACACACATTCACAACTGCTCTAACAGATACACACAGTCACCACTGCTCTCACAGATACACACAGTCACCACTACTCTAACCCTCACAGATACACACAGTCACCACTGCTCTAACAGATACACACAGTCACCACTGCTCTAACAGATCCACACAGTCACCACTGCTCAAACAGATACACACAGTCACCACTGCTCTAACCCTCACAGATACACACAGTCACCACTGCTCTAACAGATACACACAGTCACCTCTGCTCTAACCCTCACAGATGCACACAGTCACCTCTGCTCTAACAGATACACACAGTCACCACTGCTCTAACAGATACACACAGTCACCTCTGCTCTAACCCTCACAGATACACACAGTCACCGCTGCTCTAACCCTCACAGATACACACAGTCATCTCTGCTCTAACAGATACACACAGTCACCACTACTCTAACCCTCACAGATACACACAGTCACCACTGCACTAACAGATACACACAGTCACCACTGCTCTAACAGATCCACACAGTCACCACTGCTCAAACAGATACACACAGTCACCACTGCTCTAACCCTCACAGATACACACAGTCACCACTGCTCTAACAGATACACACAGTCACCACTGCTCTAATAGATACACACAGTCACCCCTGCTCTAACCGTCACAGATACACACAGTCACCCCTGCTCTAACCGTCACAGATACACACAGTCACCACTGCTCTAATACATACACACAGTCACCACTGCTCAAACAGATACACACAGTCACCACTCCTCTAATAGATACACACAGTCACCACTGCTCTAATAGATACACACAGTCACCACTGCTCTAATAGATACACACAGTCACCACTGCTCTAACAGATACACACAGTCACCACTCCTCTAATAGATACACACAGTCACCACTGTTCTAACAGATACACACAGTCACCACTGCTCTAACAGATACACACAGTTACATGTGCTCTAACCCTCACAGATACACACAGTCACCACTGCTCTAACAGATACACACAGTCACCACTGATCTAACCCTCACAGATATACACAGTCACCACTGCTCTAACAGATACACACAGTCACCACTGCTCTAATAGATACACACAGTCACCACTGCTCTAACAGATACACACAGTCACCACTCCTCTAATAGATACACACAGTCACCACTGTTCTAACAGATACACACAGTCACCACTGCTCTAACAGATACACACAGTCACCACTGCTCTAACAGATACACACAGTTACATGTGCTCTAACCCTCACAGATACACACAGTCACCACTGCTCTAACATATACACATAGTCACCACAACTCTAACAGATACACACAGTCACCACTGATCTAACCCTCACAGATATACACAGTCACCACTGCTCTAACAGATACACACAGTCACCACTGCTCTAACAGATACACACAGTCACCTCTGCTCTAACAGATACACACAGTCACCACTGCTCTAATAGATACACACAGTCACCTCTGCTCTAACCCTCACTGATACACACAGTCACCTCTGCTCTAACCCTCACTGATACACACAGTCACCACTGCTCTAACCCTCACTGATACACACAGTCACCACTACTCTAACCCTCACTGATACACACAGTCACCTCTGCTCTAACCCTCACTGATACACACAGTCACCTCTGCTCTAACCCTCACTGATACACACAGTCACCACTGCTCTAACCCTCACTGATACACACAGTCACCACTGCTCTAACCCTCACTGATACACACAGTCACCTCTGCTCTAACCCTCACTGATACACACAGTCACCTCTGCTCTAACCCTCACTGATACACACAGTCACCTCTGCTCTAACCCTCACTGATACACACAGTCACCACTGCTCTAACCCTCACTGATACACACAGTCACCACTGCTCTAACCCTCACTGATACACACAGTCACCACTGCTCTAACAGATCCACACAGTCACCACTGCTCTAACCCTCACTGATACACACAGTCACCACTGCTCTAACCCTCACTGATACACACAGTCACCACTGCTCTAACAGATCCACACAGTCACCTCTGCTCTAACAGATACACACAGTCACCACTGCTCTAACCCTCACTGATACACACAGTCACCACTGCTCTAACAGATCCACACAGTCACCTCTGCTCTAACAGATACACACAGTCACCACTGCTCTAACCCTCACTGATACACACAGTCACCTCTGCTCTAACCCTCACCAGCGAGGAAACACATGCCGTCATTGCTTTGCACAAAAAGGGCTTCACAGGTAAGGATATTGCTGCCAGTAAGATTGCACCTAAATCATTTATCGGATCATCAAGAACTTCAAGGAGAGCGGTTCAGTTGTTGTGAAGAAGGCTTTCAGGCGCCCAAGAAAGTCCAGCAAGCGCCAGGACCGTCTTCTAAAGTTGATTCAGCTGTGGGATCGGGGCACCACGAGTACAGAGCTTGCTCAGGAATGGCAGCAGGGAGGTGTGAGTGCATCTGCACTTACAGTTTTGCGAACACTTTTGGAGGATGGCCTGGTGTCAAGAAGGGCAGCAAAGAAGCCACTTCTCTCCAGGAAAAACATCAGGGACAGACTGATATTCTGCAAAAGGTACAGGGATTGGACTGCTGAGGACTGGGGTAAAGTCATTTTCTCTGAATCCCCTTTCCGATTGTTTGGGGCATCCTGAAACAAGCTTGTCCAGAGAAAACAAGGTGAGCACTACCATCAATCCTGTGTCATGCCAACAGTAAAGCATCCTGAGACCTTTCATGTGTGGGGTTGCTTCTCAGCCAAGGGAGTGGGCTCACTCACAATTTTGACTAAGAACACAGCCATGAATAAAGAATGGTACCAACACATCCTCTGAGAGCAAAATCAAATCAAATCAAATCAAATGTATTTATATAGCCCTTCGTACATCAGCTGATATCTCAAAGTGCTGTACAGAAACCCAGCCTAAAACCCCAAACAGCAAGCAATGCAGGTGTAGAAGCACGGTGGCTAGGAAAAACTCCCTAGAAAGGCCAAAACCTAGGAAGAAACCTAGAGAGGAACCCGGCTATGTGGGGTGGCCAGTCTTGTTCTGGCTGTGCCGGGTGGAGATTATAACAGAACATGGCCAAGATGTTCAAATGTTCATAAATGACCAGCATAGTCCAATAATAATAAGGCAGAACAGTTGAAACTGGAGCAGCAGCACGGCCAGGTGGACTGGGGACAGCAAGGAGTCATCATGTCAGGTAGTCCTGAGGCATGGTCCTAGAGCTCAGGTCCTCCGAGAGAGAGAAAGAAAGAGAGAAAGAGAGAATTAGAGAGAGCACACTTAAATTCACACAGGACACCGAATAGGACAGGAGAAGTACTCCAGATATAACAAACTGACCCTAGCCCCCCGACACATAAACTACTGCAGCATAAATACTGGAGGCTGAGACAGGAGGGGTCAGGAGACACTGTGGCCCCATCCGAGGACACCCCCAGACAGGGACAAACAGAAAGGATATAACCCCACCCACTTTGCCAAAGCACAGCAACTTCTCCCAACCATCCAGGAACAGTTTGGTGACGTGCAATGCCTTTTCCAGCATGATGGAGCACCTTTCCATAAGGCAAAAGTGATAACTAAGTGGCTCGGGGAACAAAACATTGATATTTTGTGTCCCCAGACCTTAATCCCATTGTCCAATCCTCAAGAGGCGAGTGGACAAACAAAAACACACAAATTCTGACAAACTCCAAGCATTGATTATGCAAATATGGGCTGCCATCAGTCAGGATGTGGCCCAGAAGTTAATTGACAGCATACCAGGGCAGATTGCAGTGGTCTTGAAAAAGAAGGGTCACCACTGCAAATATTGACTCTGCATCAACTTCATGTAATTGTCAATAAAAGCCTTTGACACTTATGAAACGCTTGTAATTATACTTCAGTATTCCATAGTAACATCTGACAAAAATATCTAAAGACACTGAAGCAGCAAACTTTGTGGAAATTAATATTTGTGTCATTCTCAAAACTTTTGGCCACGACTGTACATAATACCCCAATCACCTAACCATACCTACATGTACATATTACCTCAATCAATCACCTAACCAAACCTACATGTACATATTACCTCAATCAATCACCTAACCAAACCTACATGTACATAGTACTTTAATCACTCACCCCAACTGCCCCAGTACCAGTACTCCAGTACTCCTGTATAGCCTGTATATAGCCTCGTGGTCTTTATTTTATTGTGTTATTTTATTTGTATCTATGTGTTCATTTTCTTACTGCTTAACTGCATTGTTGGGAAAGGCCTTATAAGTAAGTGTTTAACGGTAAAGTCTACACTTGTTGTATTCAGCGCGTGACAAATACTTTTTGATTTGACTATCTAGTAGTCAGAACTTCTGCTGGGGTGTTTCCACAGACTTCATATGGATCCATCACCCTCCTGTCTTTCTGATCATACACTTCCCCCAGGCAGGGAGTACTCAGGGACTGTCGGGGGGCTGCATCCTAAATGCTACCCTATTCCCTATGCAGTGTACTTCTTTTGACCAGGGCAAGTGCACTATATAGGGAGTAGGGTGCCATTTTGGATGAAACCAATGTGAACTCAATGGCAAGACAAGACCTGTCTTAGATCTAACATATAATAGGACTAACTTTGGAAATACTTTGTATATGCAGTATAGTGTATGTGGACACCCCTTTAAATTAGTGGATTTTGGTATTTCAGTCACACCCATTGCTGACAGGTGTATAAAATCGAGCACACAGCCATGCCTTGCTAGAGCTGCCCTGGTCAACTGTAAGTGCTGTTAATGTGAAGTGGAAACATCTAGGTGCAGCAATGGGTCAGCCTGCGAAGTGGTAGACCGCACAAGCTCACAGAACGGGACCGCAGAGTACTGAAGGGCGGAGTGCTGTCCTCGGTTGCAAACCTCACTACCAAGTTTCAAACTGCCTCTGGAAGCAACGTCATCACAAGAACTGTTCGCCGGGAGCTTCATGAAATGGGATTCCATGTCCGAGCAGCCGCACACAAGTCTAAGGTTACCATGTGCAATGCCAAGCGTCGACTGAATTGATGTAACGCTCGCCGCCATTGCTGTGGAAATGCATTCTCTGGAGTGAGGAATCACACTTCACCATCTGGCAGTCCGATAGACGAATCTGGGTTTGATGGATGCCAGGAAAACGCTACCTGCCCGAATGCAGTGCCAACTGTAAAGTTTGGCACTGGAATAATGGTCTGGGGCTGTTTTTCATGGTTCGGGCTAGGCCCCTTAGTTCCAGTGAAGGAAAATCTTAACACTACAGCATGCAATAACATTCTAGACAATTCTGAGCTTCCAAGCGTGTAGAAACAGTTTGGGGATGGCCATTTCCTGTTTCTGCATGACAATGCCTCCGTGCACAAAGGTCCATAATGAAATGGTTTGTGGAAGAACTTGACTGTCCTACACAGAGCCCTGACCTCAACTCCATCGAAGCCTTTGGGATGAATTGGAACGCCGACTGCGAGTCAGGCCTAATCGCTCAACATCAGTGCCGACCTCACTAATGCTTTTTTGGCTGAATGGAAGCACGTCCCCGCAGCAATGTCCCAACATCTAGTGGAAAGCCTTTGGTCATGTAGTAGAGATTACCAATAGGCTACCATAACTGATACGTCAGTAGCCGTAACAGACAAATGCCAAAATGACATGAATTCCAGGCTTGATTGCTTTTTTTACAACATTCTGCATTTAGTATTAGTATATGTAGTGTCTGATAGTGTGTTGGTGAGCACACAGGGCCATCTAGTGTCCGTCTAGTGATTGAGATTATGCTCAACAATGCGTCATATTCAGCTTGTTAAAAAGAGAACATCCTCAGCACTGTGTGAGTATTATTTATTTTTTACTCACTCATTCACATAAATGCAACATACCAACAGGCTACCTGTTTTCACACAACTCTACTGAGACATCTGGAAAACATGAAGACACAAACATGTTTCAAACATTATTCCAGCTAATTATTCCACTGAAACTCAGGGAGCTCCTGAGTGGCACAGCACTCTAAGGCACTGCATCTCAGCACTTGAGGTGTCACTACAGACACCCTGGTTCAAATCCAGGCAGGTTCACAACCAGCTGTGATTCGGAGAACCATAGGGTGGCTCACTGGGGTAGGCTGTCATTCTAAATAATAATTTGTTCTTAACTGACTTGCCTAGTTAAATAAAGGCATATAAATAATTTTTTAAGCAAGGTTTGAGTTTGCTCCAGTATGCCAGTTATCCTGTAGAGATCACTGTTGTCTTTCACCTCAGTGACAGACTGTAGGCCTATGAGGACAGAAGATGTCACTGAAGGAGAGTGATCAGCTCATTCCAGAGGATACAGTCTGTTTCAGACTCCTAGAGTTAGGAACTATAGTAACCCTTCTAACCAGTCTGACTGCTACTGTGAACCTGTTTCAGACTCCTAGAGTTAGGAACTATAGTAACCCTTCTAACCAGTCTGACTGCTACTGTGAACCTGTTTCAGACTCCTAGAGTTAGGAACTATAGTAACCCTTCTAACCAGACTGCTACTGTGAACCTTTTAACTGGTTACTCCAGTTGTCTGTTCAAGCCTTGCTGTTTCAGCACCATAGACAGCAGCATGACTTTAATTGTGTATCTTCTCATCGGAACCTATTAATCCACTGAGAACACTGTGGTTTCTTTCTGATCATGTCGGGTTCTAGCCTATGTTTCTGGCTTGAACATACTTATGCTTGACTGTCCCTCTACTAAACACATGAAGGAAGGCCTATGTCCATCATATTGGATATGACTCGAGATGACAGCAGAAGTACCCTAGCCCAATCCCCCCTCCACCACAGTGAGAGTCCATCTCTCTCGGTAGCACCGCCTCGGTATCTAAAATACTGCACAGCAGCAGCAGTCTCCATCTGTAGAGCTGTGAGATCAATCTGTGACATCCACCGTCCGAGCTATGCTCCCGCTACTACTACTACTACAGAATGCGCATGCGCACTGACAGCACCCAGCCGGTCGGGTGGAAGAAGTCGTATGCCGACGGATGTAATCTTGGCAGAGAATTCCCTCTTCTCCCTGGGCATACATGGTGAAACTGTGAGTATTTGGTTTCCCGATGGGTCCTGGTCTGGTCTGGTCGGGAGAAGAGCGGGCTAGGCGGGTTAAAACGGTCTGTCACGGTGGTTGTGCCGAGTGGTGGTAGAGGGCGATGGATGGATGGAGCTGTAAGCTTCGTAACGACTGCGTCTTTTTCTGTTCACTCTTCATCATGGCACTTTCTATTGATGTGATGTTGTGTTCTGGGCTGATGGTTATTCAACGGGTTCTCTGTGTTCGTCTCGCACAACAGCCTATGCCATGTAGATATCTATAGGTTTTATTCTGTAATACGAGTTGTGATTGAGTGACATCAGGATTTTTTTCCTGTACGGAATCCCCCCCTCCTCCTCTTCCTCCTCCTCCACCCCCATCCAGCTGGTGATGGTGAAGTCAGCCTACCGATATTCCTCGTATGTCAGTTCTTAATGAACCAACATACAAATCGTAAAGAGGCTGTTTGGTAATGCTACAAATATCCAAATATCATCCCCCATCTCCCTATTTTCCCTGGTCTGGGTCCATTTTACTAGCGAACATGCAGACACCACCCACTGGGCACATACTGGCTGAATCAACGTTGTTTCAATGCACTTTGCCAACGTATTGTGACGTGGAATCAATGTAAAAAAAATACATTGGTTTTAAAAAGTCATCAACCAGTGCTATTTTCATCTCATTTCAACCAGCGTTGTAAATTGGGGCAAAACTTCAATTTAATTAACATTGATGTAACAACCCGATTAAGTCAATCTAATTTCAACATAATCATCAGAACTATGTATACATTGAAAATTGCATTGAAAATTTCACACAGAAATGTAAAAAAGATTGTTTCAATGAACCTAAACACAGTAAACATTAGTGGTATATTGAAATAAAATGTGGAGCCACAGTCCTACATTTCCTGTCTGAACAGTGACTCCTACTGGTATATGAGCGGTAACAAATGTACCATCCAGATTAGAGCCGGGATGATAAACAAACCATTTTCAACACCGACCACACTGACCACTTATCGCAGGCATTTTGCTGATTTTGTTCATTATGATAAGAAGCCTATACTAGAGACATGTGAAGTTTAAAATGAAATAAGTTTGCTAATATGGGTGATTGTTAATGGGACAATGAATGGCTACAACCACCACATTAGTAGTAGTAGTTTCAAGGGTAGAAACAGTGGTCCAGGGTGTTCTAAAGCATTCTATTTACCGTATCAATTCAGGCAATTTAATGCAATATGGATTTTTGTCCATATCGACCAGCTCTAACCCAGATGCCTACCTCTGTGTACCCTGTTAACTTTGTAACCCATCTATGTTCGAGACAGTGGAGTTATCATTTAGACATTGTCTGTTGGTTAGGGATACTCACACAGTGCTTTTAACTTCCATATTTGACATACCTGATTACATTGTGAATGTTCATTTATACAGTAATTATTATCCAACACCTGGGATCTGAGCTCAAAACAACCTCTTGGTTTACAGCTTTCAGATATTCCTGCTCCACCACCATGTCTGTCAGTTAGCAGTCAATTTGACTGTTCTCTCATCATTGATTTGATTTACTTATTTCAACAATTGAATGGTTTTCTGTATTGTTGTCTAATGTTGGTGGGGCATGTTAACCTGTTTTAATGATACTCCTGAATCACCATGAGTGTACTTTTAACAGAGCTGAGACTGACTTCAAAGTGCATTCACCCTATTGATTACACCAATCAGGTTGTTTCAGATCTACACAAGTACCTAGGGAGGAGGGGGTAGGGTTTCTTCAGGAAAGGGCCTTTGATCAAATCAATGATAAGAATAGTCAGATGAACTAATACCTGAAACAGAGATCGGAGTACCGTGAACCAATGTTGGGAGTTCAAATCCCAGGTGAGGACATGCTGAATAATAATTACTTTATAAATGAACATCCACAATGTAATCATGTAAGTCAAATATGTAAGTTAAAACCGCTATGTTTAAAAAATAATGTTAAAAGCACTATATGTTAAAAATGAAATGTTAAAAACACTATGTTAAAACAGTGTGTGTGTATCCCTAACCTTGCCAACAGACAGAGAGCTATGAATGGATCAGTGGTTAACCAATCAGGGCCTTGATTGGCTCGGTAATGTGATGTGTAAAGATTTTTTCTTCGGACACCAATGTTCTTGCAACGTTCCAATGAAACATGTCTAGAACATTAATATAGTAGGTTCTGAGAACATGGTAACTATGTTCTGGCTAAGTTCTACTTCATATTAAGGGAATGGTCTCTTGAAAACATTCCATGCACATCACGGGAACATTCATATGAAAACCTCTTAAGAGACTCTTAATAAGGGAACTCTAAAGTTGGGGGAATGTTTGTTGTTAGCTGGGGTTGGGTTTATGTAGGCTACGTTGACATCTGATTTGCCCAACACCATCATGTTGCGCAAATCAAACTTTAAATGCACTTCAAATAAAGTTTGATTTGATGTAGTCCTATTCTTTAACTTGGATTTTTGGTTGAGATGGAGGCGTGAATCCAACATTTTAAAAACTTGTAGATTACATTTGAAATCAACCAACCATCCTTAATATACAAGACAATATCCAAAGGAAATTGTATTATTAATATCTTTGGCATCCTATTTATAGGGTGAATGATAACTACTTATAAGCTTCCAAAGATTGAATCAACCATGGATGAATGATAGCATATCTAGCGTCACGTTGAAATTATGGTATTGGGCAAATCACATGGCAATGTAGCCTACATAAACCCAACCTCATACAGCCTGTGTAAGAGAAGTTAAAGGAGTTCCTTTCCAATATTCAATGTTATTTAGGTAGTCCGCACAAATGAGGTTGGAGGCTGACCAATGTCTAAACGTGTTGGCATGATAGCTCAGCTGAAACGTACACAATTGTTTACAAAGCCAAGCAGGGTCTGTAGAGATAGGCATCTGGATGGCAGACTTGTTTTGAAGTGCATTACCCCTCATATACTATTAGGAGTCTCTGTTCAGAAAATACTGTGGCTTCTTACTTTATTTCAATATAGCTCTTTATTTAGATTTATGGCATGACATTGAAACAAGATCTAATCAAATATAAAATTCAACAATTTCAACAACCCGATATACAGTATATTGAAGATAGGATGAAAAAGAAGTGTAAAGTTTCTATGTGGAATTTTCAACGTATACAGTTGAAGTCGGAAGTTTACATCCACTCATGTTGGAGTCATTAACACTAGTTTACATCCACTCATGTTGGAGTCATTAACACTAGTTTACATACACTTAGGTTGGAGTCATTAAAACTAGTTTACATCCACTTAGGTTGGAGTCATTAAAATAAGTTTACATACACTTAGGTTGGAGTCATTAAAACTAGTTTACATACACTTAGGTTGGAGTCATTAAAACTAGTTTACATCCACTTAGGTTGGAGTCATTAACACTAGTTTACATACACTTAGGTTGGAGTCATTAAAACTAGTTTACATCCACTTAGGTTGGAGTCATTAAAACTAGTTTACATACACTTAGGTTGGAGTCATTAAAACTAGTTTACATACACTTAGGTTGGAGTCATTAAAACTAGTTTACATACACTCAGGTTGGAGTCATTAAAACTAGTTTACATACACTTAGCTTGGAGTCATTAAAACTAGTTTACATACACTCAGGTTGGAGTCATTAAAACTAGTTTACATCCACTTAGGTTGGAGTCATTAAAACTAGTTTACATCCACTCAGGTTGGAGTCATTAACACTAGTTTACATACACTTAGGTTGGAGTCATTAAAACTAGTTTACATCCACTTAGGTTGGAGTCATTAAAACTAGTTTACATCCACTTAGGTTGGAGTCATTAAAACTAGTTTACATACACTCAGGTTGGAGTCATTAACACTAGTTTACATACACTTAGGTTGGAGTCATTAAAACTAGTTTACATCCACTCAGGTTGGAGTCATTAACACTAGTTTACATCCACTTAGGTTGGAGTCATTAAAACTCGTTTACATACACTTAGGTTGGAGTCATTAAAACTCGTTTTTCAACCACTCCACAAATGTATTGTTAACAAACTAAAGTTTTGGCAAGTCAGTTAGGACATCTACTTTGTGCATAACACAAGTAATTTTTCCAACAATTGTTTGCAGACAGATTATTTCACTTATAAATCACTGTATCACAATTCCAGTGGGTCAGAAATGTACATACACAAAGTTGACTATGCCTTTGAACAGCTTGGAAAATTCCAGAAAATTATTTAATGGCTTTAGAAGCTTCTGATAGGCTAATTGTCATCATTGGAGGTGTACCTGTAGATGTATTTCAAGGCCTACCGTCAAACTCAGTGCCTCTGCTTGACATCATGGGAAAATCAAAAGAAATCAGCCAAGACCTCAGAAAAAAATTGTCGACCTCCACAAGTCTGGTTCATCCTTGGGAGAAATTTCCAATTGCCTGAAGGTACCACGTTCATCTGTACAAACAATAGTATGCAAGTATAAACACTATGGGACCACACAGCCATCCTTCCGCTCAGGAAGGAGACACGTTCTGTCTCCTAAAGATGAACGTACTTCGGTGCGAAAAGTGCAAATCAATCTCAGAAACACAGCAAAGGACCTTGTGAAGATGCTGGAGTAAACAGTTACAAAAGTATCAATATCCACAGTAAAACAAGTCCTATATCGACATAACCTGAAAGTCCGCTCAGGTATGAGGTGCAAATCAATCCCAGAAACACAGCAAAGGACCTTGTGAAGATGCTGGAGTAAACAGTTACAAAAGTATCTATATCCACAGTAAAATGAGTCCTATATCGACATAACCTGAAAGTCCGCTCAGCAAGGATGAAGCCACTGCTCCAAAACCGCCATAAAAAAATGTGGATTATGTGGATTATCCATTATGTGGATATATTGAAGCAACATCTCAAGGCATCAGTCAGGAATTTAAAGCTTAGTCGCAAATTAGTCTTTCAAATGGACAATGACCCCAAACATACTTCCATAGTTGTTGCAAAATGGCTTAAGGACAACCAAGTCAAGGTATTGGAGTGGCCATCACAAAGCCCTGACCTCAACCCTATAGAATATTTGTGGGCAGAACTGAAAAAGTGTGTGCGAGCAAGGAGGCCTACAAACCTGACTCAGTTACACCAGCTCTGTCAGGAGGAATGGGCCAAAATTCACCCAACTTATTGTGGGAAGCTTGTGGAAGGCTACACGAAAGCTTTGACCCAAGTTAAACAATTTAAAGGCAATGCTTTCAAATACTAATTGAGTGTATGTAAACTTCTGATCCACTGGGAATGTGATGAAAGAAATAAAAGCTTAAATAAATAATTATCTCTACTATTATTCTGACATTTCACATTCTTAAAATAAAGTAGTGATCCTAACTGACCTTATGAAATTAGTAACGTTACCTCGCTTGTCCGCGGTTATAAGGAATATACACAAATATATTATGCTCCATACACACAGTGAGCTACAGTAGAAACGGTATAACATAACACACAGAAACTATTATAACGTAATAAGGCACTTACTTTGATAGAAACACAGTCTGGATTTGAAGCTGGGTGTCTGTAGTGACACCTCTAGCACTGAGACACTGTGTCTTAGACAGCTGCGCCACTTGGGAGTCATAAGGCCAGGGTAGCGTCAAAATACAACACATGCTAATACTTCTCTGAAGCAATTAGCATTGTAGCTAGCTACCTAAGCATTGAATACACCACAAAGGTTATGAAATTAGTAACGTTACCTTTCGTGTCCATGGTTATAAGGAATATACACAAATATATTATGCTACAGTAGAAACGACATGCAGAAACTATTATAACGTAATAAGACACTTACTTTGATAGAAACGCACACATTTCCAAAGTTATTATTTGTTATGAAAACAACTATGACTGAGATGCAGGCAACAGACGGAAAATGTGAACAAGTGTGTGCAGGACAGGAGATGAGCAAATGTCTGCAGACTTGAATTGCACAAACAATTGGGAAGTGTTTGGGGAATTTTGTTCGGGTCAGAAATGTCTAAAAAATGAATTGGTCCAAAAGTAAAAGTAAAAATGAGTATTTTTATGTGAATGTAAAAGCTGTGTGTTGGTGGCAGGGAAGTCAGGCGCAGGAGAACAAACTTGTTATAAATGGAGTCGTTTAATCAGTGCTGACAGACCTCCAAAATATACAAAATATCAAAAGTGGGTACAAAACCCGTTGCACACCAACACATACCTCAACACATATAATAAAACAATCTCCGACAAGGACCCTTTTTTCCACACTATTGGTTAGAGCCTGTAAGAAAACATTTCACTGTTGTATTCGGCGCACGTGACAAATAAACTTTGATTTGATTTGATTTGACATGAGGGGATAACAGAGGGTTAAATACACAACATGTAATTGATGGGATTGGAACCAGGTGTGAAGGAAGACAAGAAAAACCAATAGAAAATGAAAAATGGATCAGTGATGGGTAGAAGGTCGGTGACGTCGACCTCCGGACACCACTTGAACAAGGAGAGGCACCGACTTTGGCGGAAGTCGTGACAGTACCCCCCGACCTCGGGGATGACCAGGAGGGCGAAGCGCAGGGCGATCCGGATGGAGACGGTGGAAATCTCGCAGCATAGAAGGATCCAACACGTCCTCCACCGGAACCCAGCATCTCTCCTCCGGACCATACACCTCCCAGTCCACGAGGTACTGAAGGCCCCTCGCCCGACATCTCGTATCCAGTACGGAGCGAACAGAGTACGCTGGGGCCCCCTCGATGTCCAGAGGGGGCGGAGGAACCTCCCGCACCTCAGACTCCTGGAGTGGACCAGTCACCACCGGCCTGAGGAGAGACACATGGAGCGAGGGGTTAATATGGTAATTGGGGGGAAGCTGTAACCTGTAACATACCTCGTTCACTCTCCTCAGGACTTTAAATGGCCCCACAAAATGCGGACCCAGCTTCTGACAGGGCAGGCGGATGGGCACATTTCGGGTCGAGAGCCAGACCCGGTCCCCCGGTGCATCACTGCGGTGACAGTCTGCGCCAACTTTCTGGCGCAGTACGGCGCGCTGAAGGTGGACATGGGCGGCCTCCCATGTTTCCACCGCGATCCGGAATCAGAATTGGGATTGGAACCAGGTGTGAAGGAAGACAAGACAAAAAATGGATCAGTGATGGCTAGAAGGTCGGTGACGTCAACCTCCGAACACCGCCCGAACAAGGAGAGGGACCGACTTCGGCGAAAGTCGTGACAGTGAATGAATTAGGCGGAACCCACCTCAATTCAAGCTGTTCTTAGAAAATAAAAAACTTGCTCGAAAATAATTTGAAATTGACAAGTTGAAAACAACCTATAAATAAAAACAGGCTGCGTGCCTTGGTTTGAGGGCAGCATGAATAAAATGTACTGTTGAGTAACAATCACATTCTGGAATGGAAGGAACGTTCTAACATCACGTGCATAAAAACTCACGCGACCGTTACAGATATTTGGAACTAACGCATGAAAGGGTTAAACATTTGTTTTCCCTCACCCATCCATACAAAATACCCCATAATGACAAAGTGAAAACCTCCAAACACTAAAACGTGATTGGAGGCCACATCACTAAAACGTGATTGGAGGCCACATCACTAAAACGTGATTGGAGGCCATCTCACTAAAACGTGATTGGAGGCCACCTCACTAAAACGTGATTGGAGGCCACATCACTAAAACGTGATTGGAGGCCACATCACTAAAACGTGATTGGAGGCCACCTCACTAAAACGTGATTGGAGGCCACCTCACTAAAACGTGATTGGAGGCCACATCACTAAAACGTGATTGGAGGCCACCTCACTAAAACGTGATTGGAGGCCACATCACTAAAACTTGATTGGAGACCACATCACTAAAACGTGATTGGAGACCACCTTTGGCCAATACATGATTTAGAAAGAAACACACGTCTATATACAGTGAGCTCCAAAAGGGTTGAGACAGGGACACATGTTTAGTTGTTTTGGCTCTGTACTCCAGCGCTTTGAAATGATACAATGACTCAAGTTGAGTATTTGGTCCATTATTCCCAGCACACAATGATGACATCAAGCTTGTGACTCTACACATTTGTTGGATGCATTTGCTGTTTGTTTAGGTTGTTTAGATTATTTTGTGACCAATAGAAATTAATGGTAAATAATGTATTGTGTCATTTTGGATTCACTTTTATTGTAAATAAGAATAGAATATGTTTCTATACACTTCTACATTAATGTGAATACTACCATGATAACGGATAGTGAGAAAGTTAGACACACAAATATCATACCCCCCAAAAAATGCTAACCTCCCCTGTTATAGTAATGGTGAGAGGTTAGCATGTCTTGGTGGTGTGATATAAAATGCTAACCTCCCCTGTTATTGTAATGGTGAGAGGTTAGCATGTCTTGGGGGTATGATATAAAATGCTAACCTCCCCTGTTTTGTAATGGTGAGAGGTTAGCATGTCTTGGGGGAATGATATAAAATGCCAATCTCCCCTGTTATTGTAATGGTGAGAGGTTAGCATGTCTTGGGGGTATGATATAAAATGCTAACCTCCCCTGTTATAGTAATGGTGAGAGGTTAGCATGTCTTGGGGGTATGATATAAAATGCTAACCTCTCCTGTTATAGTAATGGTGAGAGGTTAGCATGTCTTGGGGGTGTGATATAAACTGCTAACCTCCCCTGTTATTGTAATGGTGAGAGGTTAGCATGTCTTGGGGGTATGATATAAAATGCTAACCTCCCCTGTTATAGTAATGGTGAGAGGATAGCATGTCTTGGGGGTATGATATAAAATGCTAACCTCCCCTGTTATAGTAATGGGGAGAGGTTAGCATGTCTTGGAGGTATGATATAAAATGCTAACCTCCCCTGTTATAGTAATGGTGAGAGGTTAGCATGTCTTGGGGGTATGATATAAAATGCTAACCTCTCCTGTTATTGTAATGGTGAGAGGTTAGCATGTCTTAGGAGTATGATATTTGTGCATCTGTAACTTCCTCACTCATCATTATTCACGATTCATTCAGGATTACCTGTAACCATGGTAGCATTCACATTAATGTACGTAGAAGTGTTTAGAAACATTATACTCTTATTTACAATACAAATTACAAAAGAATTACAATTAATTATACTGAGCTAAAATATAATGCAACATGCAACAATTTCATTGATTTTACAGTTCAAATTAGGAAATCAGTCAATTGATATAAATTCATTTATTAGGTTGTAATTTAGCTCCCGAGTGGCGCAGCAGTCTAAGGCCCTGCATCTCAGTGCTGTAGGTGTCACTACAGACCCTGGTTTGATCCCAGGCTGTATCACAACCGACCGTGATCGGGAGTCCCATAGGGCGTCGTCCGGGTTAGGGGAGGGTTTGGCTGGGGTAGGCCGTCATAGTTAAGAACAATTTCGTATTTACAGACTTGCCAAGGTTAAATAAAGGTTAAATAAAACCATCTATGGATTTCACAATGGGCCTCGGGATTTTGTCACTGTATTTTTGTACACTGAAAGGGATGTTAACATTTGTGTGCATAACATTTGAGATAAATAATCTTTGTGCGTATGGAACATTTCTGCGAGCTGTGGACCAATACTTTACATGTTGCGTTTATATTTTAGTTCAGTGTATTTCCCATTAATTTCTATTGGGCACAAAATAAACTCAAACACAACCAAAACAAACAGCAAATACATCTAACAAATGTGTAGAGTCACAAGCTTGATGTAGTCACCATTTGCTATGAATATGGGACCAAATACTTAACTTTTCACTACTTTAATACACATAAGTGAATTTGTCCCAATACTTTTGTTCCCCTAAAATGGAGCCAATATGTACAAAACGTTGTGTAATTTCGAAACGGTTCACCCAATATGGATGAAAATATCCTCTATATTATAGTTGACAGCCTGCCCTTTATCCTCATAATCATTGTATCATTTCAAATTCAAAGTGCTGGAGGCCAAAACAACACGTCTCACTGTCCCAATACTGTTGGAGTCCACTATAGGGTCCCAACAGAGCGTGTCATAGCAGAAACTATACCATGAAGGAACCGTCCGTAGATGTTGTAGCGACATTATCAGGACCATACAGTAGAGCACTGATGGAGCTCTAGCTTTGTGTTACACATATTGCAAGGCCAGATTGGTTGTAGTATTACTGATGCTGTTTCAAAGACTAATACTGTATAATAGAAACCTAGTCTTAGTTCATTTGCATGTCATCACATGACTGTTATTACAATATTATGCAGCATATTATCCTCCTCTGTCTGTCTGTCCTCAGCCCCATGGGATCAGCCTTGTCTGTCTGTCTGCCTGTCTATCCTCAGCCCCATGGGATCAGCCTTGTCTGTCTGTCTGTCCTCAGCCCCATGGGATCAGCCTTGTCTGTCTGTCTGTCTGTCCTCAGCCCCATGGGATCAGCCTTGTCTGTCTGTCTGTCCTCAGCCCCATGGGATCAGCCTTGTCTGTCTGTCTGTCTGTCCTCAGCCCCATGGGATCAGCCTTGTCTGTCTGTCTGTCCTCAGCCCCATGGGATCAGCCTTGTCTGTCTGTCTGTCTGTCTGTCCTCAGCCTCATGGGATCAGCCTTGTCTGTCTGTCTGTCTGTCTGTCTGTCTGTCTGTCTGTCTGTCTTAGCCCCATAGAATCAGCCCTGTCTGTCTGTCCCACTCCTCTGTGTGTCCCTCTAGCCAATGGGATCTAACCCTCTCTGTCTCTTTGTCCTCCAGCCAACGGGATCTAACCATGTGTGTCCCGCCAGCCAATGGGATCTAACCCTCTGTCTCTATGTCCTTCCAGCCAATGGGATCTAACTCTCTGTGTCTCTATGTCCCTCCAGCCCATGGGCTCTAACCCTCTGTATCTCTGTGTCCCTCCAGCCCATGGGCTCTAACCCTCTGTATCTCTGTGTCCCTCCAGCCCATGGGCTGTAACTCTCTGTATCTCTGTGTCCCTCCAGCCCATGGGCTCTAACCCTCTGTATCTCTGTGTCCCTCCAGCCCATGGGCTCTAACCCTCTGTATCTCTGTGTCCCTCCAGCCCATGGGCTCTAACCCTCTGTATCTCTGTGTCCCTCCAGCCCATGGGTTCTAACTCTCTGTATCTCTGTGTCCCTCCAGCCCATGGGTTCTAACTCTCTGTATCTCTGTGTCCCTCCAGCCCATGGGTTCTAACTCTCTGTATCTCTGTGTCCCTCCAGCCCATGGGCTGTAACTCTCTGTATCTCTGTGTCCCTCCAGCCCATGGGATCAGAGCGTATGGAGATGCGAAAGCGTCAGATGTCGGTGCAGCAGGAGTCGATGGCGGGTGGCACGACACCGACCCAGCAGGACCCTAACCAGAGCCAGAACCAGGGGAACCAGAACCAGGGGAATCAGAGCCAGGTGAACCAGAGAGGGAACAACGCCTGTTGCTTCTGCTGGTGCTGCTGCTGTAGCTGTTCCTGGTACGAACAGTATGGATTCATCCCAGACAGCACCTGGTTTGCTTTATAGTGCACTACTTTTGATTAAAATCCTATGGGGAATAGGGTGCCATTGGGACGCAAACTCTGTCATGCACTTCTAGTAGTGTGTCACACACCCAGCATTGTTCCACACAGCACCCTACATCACACAGCACCCTACATCACACAGCACCATTCATCACATAGCACCCTTCAGTAAAGTACCATTCATCACACAGCACCCTTCATCACACAGCACCCTACATCACACAGCACCATTCATCACACAGCACCCTTCAGTACAGTACCATTCATCACACAGCACCCTTCATCACACAGCACCATTCATCACACAGCACCCTTCATCACACAGCACCATTCATCACACAGCAACATTCATCACACAGCACCATTCATCACACAGCACCCTTCACCACACAGCACCATTCATCACACAGCACCCTTCACCACACAGCACCCTTCACCACACAGCACCCTTCACCACACAGCACCATTCATCACATAGCACCCTCCATCACACAGCACCCTACATCACACAGCACCCTACATCACACAGCACCCTACATCACACAGCACCATTCATCACACAGCACCATCCATCACACAGCACCCTTCATCACACAGCACCCTTCATCACACAGCACCCTTCATCACACAGCACCATTCATCACACAGCACCCTACATCACACAGCACCCTACATCACACAACACCCTCCAGGATATCACTCTACATCACACAGCACCCTTCATCACACAGCACCCTACATCACACAGCACCCTTCATCACAGAGCACCCTTCATCACACAGCACCCTACATCACACAGCACCATTCATCACACAACACCCTACATCACACAGCACCCTACATCACACAACGCCCTCCAGGATATCACTCTACATCACACAGCACCCTACATCACACACCAGCCTTCAGTACATCACCCTACATCTACACAGCACCCTACAGTACGTCACCCTACATCTACACAGCACCCTACAGTACATAACCCTACAGTACATCATCCTACAGTACACCACCCTACATCTACACAGCACCCTACAGTACATCATCCTACAGCTACACAGCACCCTACAGAACATCATCCTACAGTACATCATCCTACAGTACATCACCCTACAGTACATCACCCTACAGTACATCCCCCTACAGTACAGCACCCTACAGTACAGCACCCTACAGAACATCCCCCTACAGTACATCACCCTACAGTACATCCCCCTACAGTACATCCCCCTACAGTACAGCACCCTACAGTACAGCACCCTACAGTACATCACCCTGCAGTACATCACCCTATAGTACATCCCCCTACAGTACATCCCCCTACAGTACAGCACCCTATAGTACATCACCCTACAGTACAGCACCCTACATCACACAGCACCCTACAGTACATAACCCTACCCTTATGTACTGTAGGGTGCTGTGTGATGTAGGGTGCTGTACTGTAGGGTGCTGTGTAGAGGAAGGGTGCTGTGTGATGAAGTGTGCTATGAAGGGTGCTGTGTGACGTAGTGTGCTGTGTAGGTGTATGGTGCTGTACTGTAGGGTGCTGTACTGTAGGGTGCTGTGTAGATGTAAGGTGATGTACTGTAGGGGGATGTACTGTAAGGTGATTTACTGTAGTGTATTGTAGGGGGATGTACTGTAGGGTGATGTACTATAGGGTGGCAGCTAGCCTAGTGGTTAGAGCGTTGGACTAGTAACCGAAAGGTTGCAAGATCGAATCCCCGAGCTGACAAGGTAGAAATCTGTCTTTCTGCCCCTGAAAAAGGCAGTTAACCTACCGTTCCTAGGCCTTCATTGAAAATAAGAATTTGTTCTTCACTGACTTGCCTAGTTAAATACATGTAAACAATTAGGAATCATACAGCACCCTAATGTACTACAGTATATCACACAGTACATCATCCTACAGTACATCACCCTACAGTAGATCACCCTACAATACGTCATCCTACAGTACGTCACCCTACAGTAGATCACCCTACAATACGTCACCCTACAGTACGTCACCCTACAATACGTCATCCTACAGTAGATCACCCTACAATACGTCATCCTACAGTAGATACCCTACAGTACGTCACCCTACAGTACATCCCCCTACAATACACTACAGTACATCCCCCTACAATACACTACAGTACATCCCCTACACTACAGTACATCCCTTACAATACACTACAGTATATCCCCCTACAATACACTACAGTATATCCCCCTACAATACACTACAGTACATCCCCCTACAATACTCTACAGTACAGCACCGTTCGTCTACACATCACCCTATAGTACAGCACTCTACACATCACCCTATAGTACAGCACTGTTCATCTACACATCACCCTATAGTACAGCACTCTACACATCACCCTATAGTACAGCACTCAGTACATCACTGTTCATCTACACATCACCCTATAGTACAGCACTGTTCATCTACATATCACCCTATAGTACAACACTGTTCATCTACACACCACCCTATAGTACAGCACTCTACACATCACTGTTCATCTACACATCACCCTATAGTACAGCACTGTTCATCTAGACATCACACTATAGTACAGCACTCTGCACAGCACCGTTCATCTACACATCACCCTATAGTACAGCACTGTTCATCTACACATCACCCTATAGTACAGCACTCTACACATCACCATTCATCTACACATCACCCTATAGTACAGCACCGTTCATCTACACATCACCCTATAGTACAGCACTCTACACATCACCCTACAGTACATCACTGTTCATCTACACATCACCCTATAGTACAGCACTCTACACAGCACCATTCATCTACACATCACCCTATAGTACAGCACTCTACACAGCACCATTCATCTACACATCACCCTACAGTACATCACTGTTCATCTACACATCACCCTATAGTACAGCACTCTACACATCACCCTACAGTACATCACTGTTCATCTACACATCACCCTATAGTACAGCACACTACACATCACCCTACAGTACATCACTGTTCATCTACACATCACCCTATAGTACAGCACTCTACACAGCACCATTCATCTACACATCACCCTATAGTACAGCACCGTTCATCTACACATCACCCTATAGTACAGCACTCTACACATCACCCTACAGAACATCACTGTTCATCTACACATCACCCTATAGTACAGCACTCTACACAGCACCCTACAGTACATCACTGTTCATCTACACATCACCCTATAGTACAGCACTCTACACATCACCCAACAGTACATCACTGTTCATCTACACATCACCCTATATTACAGCACTCTACACATCACCCTACAGTACATCACTGTTCATCTACACATCACCCTATAGTACAGCACTGTTCATCTACACACCACCCTATAGTACAGCACTCTACACAGCACCATTCATCTACACATCACCATTCATCTACACATCACCCTATAGTACAGCACCGTTCATCTACACATCACCCTATAGTACAGCACTCTACACATCACCCTATAGTACATCACTGTTCATCTACACATCACCCTATAGTACAGCACTCTACACAGCACCATTCAGCTACACATCACCCTATAGTACAGCACTCTACACAGCACCGTTCACCTACACATCACCCTATAGTACAGCACTGTTCATCTACACATCACCCTATAGTACAGCACTTTACACAGCACCGTTCATCTACACATCACCCTATAGTACAGTACCATTCATCTACACATCACCCTATAGTACAGAACTCTACACAGCACCATTCATCTACATATCACCCTATAGTACAGCACCGTTCATCTACATATCACCCTATAGTTCATCATCAATAAGCATAAGAATGCTCCATTCAAGAAATGTAGAACCAGGAACAGATATAGCCCTTGGTTCTCTCCAGACCTGACTGCCCTTGACCAGCACAAAAACATCCTATGGCGTTCTGCATTAGCATCGAACAGCCCCCGTGATATGCAACTTTTCAGGGACGCTAGAATCCAATATACACAGGCAGTTAGAAAAGCCAAGGCTAACTTTTTAAAGATTTTTCCTGCAACACAAATTCAAAAAAGTTTTGGGACACTGTAAAGTACATGGAGAATAAGAACACCTCCTCCCAGCTGCCCACTGCACTGAGGATAGGAAACACTGTCACCACTGATAAATCCACTATAATTGAGAATTCCAATAAGCCTTTTTCTACGGCTGGCCATGCTTTCCACCTGGCTACCCCTACCCCGGTTAACAGGACTGCACCCCCCACAGCAACTTGCCCAAACCTTCCCCATTTCTCCTTCTCCCAAATCCAGTCAGCTGATGAAAGAGCTGCAAAATATGGACCCCTACAAATCTAAAATTATCTGCAGAAATGGTTGCAACCCCTATTACCAGCCTGTTCAACCTCTCTTTTGTGTCGTCTGAGATTCCCAAAGATTGGAAAACAGCTGCGGTCATCCCCCTCTTCAAAGGGGGGGACACTCTTGACCCAAACTGCTACAGACCTATATCTATCCTACCCTGCCTTTCTAAGGTCTTCGAAAGCCAAGTCGTCAACAAACAGATTACCGACCATTTCGAATCCCACCATACCTTCTCCCCTATGCAATCTGGTTTCAGAGCTGGTCATGGGTGCACCTCAGCCACACCTCAAGGTCCTAAACGATATCTTAACTGCCATCGATAAGAGACAATACTGTGCAGCCGTATTCATTGATCTGGCCAAGGCTTTCGACTGTCAATCACCACATCCTCATCGGCAGACTCGATAGCCTTGGTTTCTCAAATGATTGCCTCGCCTGGTTCACCAACTAGTTAGAGAGAGTAGAGATAGAGTTCAGTGTGTCAAATCGGAGGGCCTGTTGTCCGGGCCTCTGGCTGTCTCTATGGGGGTGCCTCAGGGTTCAATTCTTGGACCGACTCTCTTCTCTGTATACATCAATGGTGTCGCTCTTGCTGCTGGTGAGTCTCTGATCCACCTCTACGCAGACGACACCATTCTGTATACTTCTGGCCCTTCTTTGGACACTGTATTAACAACACTCCAGACGAATGTCAATGCCATACAACTCTCCTTCCGTGGCCTCCAATTGCTCTAAAATACAAGTAAAACTAAATGCACCTACCGATCTTCGACTTCGACGATGTCATTTACAAATTAGCCTCCAATACCCTACTCAATACATTGGATGCAGTCTATCACAGTGCCATCCGTTTTGTCACCAAAGCCCCATATACTACCCATCGCTGCGACCTGCACGCTCTCGTTGGCTGGCTCTCGCCTCATACTCGTCGACAAACCCACTGGTTCCAGATCATCTACAAGACCCTGCTAGGTAAAGTCCCCCCTTATCTCAGCTCGCTGGTCACCATAGCAGCACCCACTCGTAGCACACGCTCCAGCAGGTATATCTCACTGGTCATCCCCAAAACCAATTCTTCCTTTGGCCGCCTCTCCTTCCAGTTCTCTGCTGCCAATGATTGGAACGAACTACAAAAATCTCTGAAACTGGAAACACTTATCTCCCTCACTAGCTTTAAGCACCAGCTGTCAGAGCATCTCACAGATTACTGCACCTGTACATAGCCCATCTATAATTTAGCCCAAACAACTACCTCTCCCCCTACTGTATTTATTTATTTAGCTCCTTTGCACCCCATTATTTCTCTCTACTTTGCACATTCTTCCACTGCAAATCTACCATTCCAGTGTTTTTCTTGCTATATTGTATTTACTTCGCCACCATGGCCTTTTTTTTGCCTTTACCTCCCTTATCTCACCCCATTTGCTCACATTGTATATAGACTTATTTTTCTACTGTATTATTGACTGTATGTTTGTTTTACTCCATGTGTAACTCTGTGTTGTTGTATGTGTCAAACTGCTTTGCTTTATCTTGGCCAGGTCGCAATTGTAAATGAGAACTTGTTCTCAACTTGCCTACCTGGTTAAATAAAGGTGAAAAATAAATAAATAATCACACAGCACCCTAATGTACATCCCCCTACAATACACTACAGTACATCATCCTACAATACACTACAGTACATCATCCTACAGTACATAGGATCATCTACACAGCACCCTTCATCTACACAGCACCCTTCATCTACACAGCACCCTTCATCCACACAGCACCCTTCATCTACACATCACCCTACAGTATATCCCCCTACAATACACTACACTACAGTACATCACCCTACAGTACATCATCACACAGTTGATTGGATGTGCATCATTATGAGGTTGATAGGGTCAGTGATGACATGTGTAACCTCCTGACTGGTACATCATATATATTCACTCCTAGATGTCGTCTGAGCTCTGTCCTGTTGCCCATCGTTCTCTCCTATAGGAACGAGGAGCGTGAGGAGAGGAACCGGCGGGCATCCTACGACCTCAAGGCTGAGGGAACGGCCGACTGTGAGGACAGGTTAGTCACAGCAGTATTCCTGTGTAGAGAATGTTAAAGATGAGTTCTGTTGAGTTGCTCACCTCCAGTCCTGCATTAGTACATTGGATAACTGATCAAGGGCTTAATGGCTAGCAGTGTGTTAGTGCCTGGTGTTGGTGAAACGGTGTCAGCCCCTGTAAGTCCAGTGTGTTAGTACCTGGTGTTGGTGAAACGGTGTCAGCCCCTGTAAGTCCAGTGTGTTAGTACCTGGTGTTGGTGAAACGGTGTCAGCCCCTGTAAGCCCAGTGTGTTAGTGCCTGGTGTTGGTGAAATGGTGTCAGCCCCTGTAAGTCCAGTGTGTTAGTGCCTGGTGTTGGTGAAACGGTGTCAGCCCCTGTAAGTCCAGTGTGTTAGTACCTGGTGTTGGTGAAATGGTGTCAGCCCCTGTAAGTCCAGTGTGTTAGTGCCTGGTGTTGGTGAAACGGTGTCAGCCCCTGTAAGTCCAGTGTGTTAGTACCTGGTGTTGGTGAAACGGTGTCAGCCCCTGTAAGCCCAGTGTGTTAGTGCCTGGTGTTGGTGAAATGGTGTCAGCCCCTGTAAGTCCAGTGTGTTAGTGCCTGGTGTTGGTGAAACGGTGTCAGCCCCTGTAAGTCCAGTGTGTTAGTACCTGGTGTTGGTGAAATGGTGTCAGCCCCTGTAAGTCCAGTGTGTTAGTGCCTGGTGTTGGTGAAATGGTGTCAGCCCCTGTAAGTCCAGTGTGTTAGTACCTGGTGTTGGTGAAACGGTGTCAGCCCCTGTAAGTCCAGTGTGTTAGTGCCTGGTGTTGGTGAAACGGTGTCAGCCCCTGTAAGTCCAGTGTGTTAGTGCCTTACCTGGTGCCTGCTGTTCTTCTCTGATTGGCATGTGTTCTCTGCAGCCCCCCTCCCACTCTGGAGGAGGTCCGTTCCTGGGCCCAGTCGTTTGACCGACTGATGTCGTGCGCTGCTGGCCGAGTGGCGTTTAGGTTGTTCCTGTGTACAGAGTTCAGTGAGGAGAACATGTTGTTCTGGCTGGCTTGTGAGGAGTTCACCAAGGAAACCAACAAGACCTCCATTGAGGAGAAGGCACGGGTCATCTACGAGGACTACGTCTCCATCCTCTCACCCAAAGAGGTGAGTAAAGACTTCTCCTCCTTCTTCTTCATGTGATATTATATGTATCTAGTCTTTTCATGCTGTGTTTCCCCAGGTGAGTCTGGACTCCCGTGTTCGGGAGGTGATCAACAAGAACATGTTGGAGCCGTCGTCCCAGACCTTCGTTGATGCTCAGGTGCAGATCTACACGCTGATGCAAAGAGACTCCTACCCCCGATACATGAACTCCCCCGCCTACAAGAACCTGCTCAACTCCCTCTCAGAGCAGGCCCCTGAGTCCTAACTCAGCACTGTCAAGCAGGCCCCTTAGTCCTAACTCAGCACTCTCAGAGCAGGCCCCTGAGTCCTAACTCAGCACTCTCAGAGCAGGCCCCCGAGTCCTAACTCAGCACTCTCAGAGCAGGCCCCCGAGGCTTAACTCAGCACTCTCAGAGCAGGCCCCTGAGTCCTAACTCAGCACTCTCAGAGCAGGCCCCTGAGTCCTAACTCAGCACTCTCAGAGCAGGCCCCTGAGTCCTAACTCAGCAATCTCAGAGTAGGTCTCCGAGTCCTAAGTCAACACTCTTTGTTCTAGAGTCTTAGGTGACAATAAACCTGGGATCGTCTCTCTTTTCTCATTTCCATTTGGTTTGAATGTTAGTGAAGAGAAGGGGTGGCCAACCTTCCTCCTGGAGAGCTATTAGGTGTGCTATAACTGCCTGCACACCCAGTAGCTCTCCAGGAGTGTAGAGGATGTGAAGCGGGCCTCTGACCTGACCTAGCGCTGTCCCCATGACCTGGCTCCGCGCTACAGAGATGTCACCTGACTAAAGACACTCAGGGTTTTACTGTCCGAGAAGTCTACTCGCCTAGGGCTATACTATTCTGAAGGCTCTATTCTACTGGGCTCAGCTCCTCTGAGGGTGAGGGCTCTACTCTCCCGAGGGCTCTACTCCCCAAGGGCTCTATTCCACCTAGGTCTCTACTATCCTTAGGGTTCTACTCTACCTAGAGCTCTACTGTCCTGAGGGTTCTACTCCACCTAGGTCTCTACTGTCCTGAGGGTTCTACTCCACCTAGGGCTCTACTGTTCTGAGGGTTCTACTCTTCTGAAGGCTGTACTCCCCTGAGGGTGAGGGTTCTACTCCACCTAAGGCTCTACGGTCCCAGCTCTCTATTCCACAGCGGCTCTACTCCCTTAAGGCTCCATTCCCCCCAGGACTCTACTCCCTTAAGGCTCCATTCCCCCCAGGGCTCTACTCCCTTAAGGCTCCATTCCCCCCAGGGCTCTACTCCCTTAAGGCTCCATTCCCCCCAGGGCTCTACTCCCTTAAGGCTCCATTCCCCCCAGGGCTCTACTCCCTTAAGGCTCCATTCCTCCCAGGCCTCTACTCCCTTAAGGCTCCATTCCCTCCAGGGCTCTGCTCCCTTAAGGCTCCATTCCCCCCAGGGCTCTACTCCACACCACCATTACTGCTCCAGATCAACACACTCCAAAGGAATATATAGTTTTAGAAAAAAATAATCTACATTTTATTTGTGTACAAGTTATTTTATTGTGTGTTATGATTGTTTATTATTTGTATAATTGTTTGGACGGGCAAATGATGCCTACTTGTGGGCAATATTATATATATTTATGCGTTTGTAAATAGACAAAAGGGAATTGTGGGTAAACTGCATATGAGAATCAAGTGGGTCTCCCAATTGACACCCTTGATTCACTATATAGTGCACTGCCTAATGGGCCCTGGTCTAAAGTAGTGAACTATATAGGCAATAGGGTGCAGTTTGGGACCCAAGTCAAATCTACGTTATACATTTATTTCCTCCAAAATGGCTCCCTATCCCCTACATAGAGCACTACTACATTATAATCTATGGGAATAATCAAATCAAATTATATTCGTCACATGCTTCGTAAACTGGTGTAGACTAACAGTGAAATGCTTCCCCACAATGCAGAGAGAGAAAATAGAAAAATAATAGAAAAGATAACAATAATAAAAGTAATAGTAAATACACAATAAGTAACGATAGATAACTTGGCTATATACACAGGGTACCAGTACCAAGTCAATGAGTAACGAGGCTATATACACGGGGTAGTGTGCAGGGGTACGAGGTAGTCGAGGTAGATATGTACATGTAGGTAGGGATAAAGTGACTAGGCAACAGGATAGATAATAAACAACAGCAGCGTATATGATGAGTAAAAAAAAAAGTGTTTGCAAAAAGGGTCAATGCAGATAGTTAAATAGTTAACCAGTAGCTACCCAGACTAACAATCTTATGGCTTGAAGGTAGAAGCTGTTCAGGGTCCTGTTGGTTCCAGACTTGGTGCATCGGTAGCGCTTGCCATGCGGCAGCAGAGAGAAAAGTCTATGTAGCTGTAGTGTTTGACAATTTGTAGGGCCTTCTTCTGACACCGCCTGGTATAGAGGCCCTGGATGACAGGAAGCTTGGCCCCAGTGATGTACTGGGCCGTACCCACTACCCTCTGTAGCACCTTACGGTCGGATATCAAGCAGCTGCCATTCCAGGTGGTGATGCAACCGGGCAGGATGCTCTCGATGGTGCAGCTGTAGAGCTTTTTGAGGATCTGAAAGCCAAATGCCAAATCTTTTCAGCCTCCTGAGGGGGAAGAGCCATTGTCGTGCCCTCTTCACGACTGTGTTGGTGTGTGTGGACCAGGATAGATCTTCAGTGATGTGGACACCGAGCAACTTGAAGCTCTCGACCCGCTCCACAACAGCCCTGTTGATGTGAATGGGGGTGTGATCAGTTTCCCATAGTCCACAATCAGCTCTGTTGTCTTGGTGAAGTTGAGGTTGTTGTCCTGGCACCACACTGCCAGGTCTCTGGCCTCCTCCCTATGGGCTTTCTCATCATTGTGGGTGATCAGGCCTAGCACCATTGTGATCAGGCCTAGCACCAAACTGTTGGAGTTATGCTTGGCCATGCAGTCGTGGTTGAACAGGGTGTACAGGAGGGGACTGAACCTGTGTTGAACATCAGCGTGGTGGATATGTTGTTGCCAACCCTCACCACCTGGGGGAGGCCCGTCAGGAAGTCCAGGATCCAATTGCAGAGGGAGGCGTTTAGTCCCAGGGTCCTTAGCTTCGTAAGCACTATGGTGTTGAACGCTGAGCTGTAGTCAATGAACAGCACTGGCCCTCCAACACCACATCCAGCAGTATCTGGTCTCCGATCCAGGGACCAACCCTGCTTAGCTTCAGAAGCAAGCCAGCAGTGGGATGCAGGGTGGTATGCTACTGGTTTCTGGGATGATAATGTTGATGTGAGCCTTAAGCCTTAACCAGCCTTTCAAAGCACTTCATGGCTACAGATGTGAGTGCTACGGGTAAGGAGTCATTTAGGCAGGTTACCTTGACGGTATTACAGACAGGGAGAGGTTGAAAATATCAGTGAAGACACTTGCCAGTTGGTCAGCCCATGCTCTGAGTACAAGTCCTGGTAATCCATCTGGCCCTGCGGCCTTGTGAATGTTGACCTGTTGAAAAGGTCTTACACACATCGAATACGGAGAGTGTGATCACACAGTCGTCCGTAACAGCCGGTGCTCTCATGCATGATTAAGTGTTACTTGACTCAAAACGCGCATATAAGTAATTTAGCTCGTCTGACAGGCATGCATCACTCGGCAGCTCACGGCTGGGCTTCCCTTTGTAATTCGTAATAGTTTGCAAGCCATGCCACATTCGATGAGCATCAGAGCCGGTGTAGGAGTCCAGTTAGGGCTAGTTAATGACATGTTAACAGTAGTCCAGTTAGGGCTAGATAATGACATGTTAACAGTAGTCCAGTTAGGGCTAGATAATGACATGTTAACAGTAGACCAGTTAGGGCTAGATAATGATCTCTGTTAACAGTAGTCCAGTTAGGGCTAGATAATGATCTCTGTTAACAGTAGTACAGTTAGGGCTAGATAATGATCTCTGTTAACAGTAGTCCAATTAGGGCTAGATAATGAAATGTTAACAGTAGTCCAGTTAGGGCTAGATAATGACATGTTAACAGTAGTCCAGTTAGGACTAGATAATGATCTCTGTTAACAGTAGTCCAGTTAGGGCTAGATAATGACATGTTAACAGTAGTCCAGTTAGGGCTAGATAATGATCTCTGTTAACAGTATTCCAGTTAGAGCTAGATAATGACATGTTAACAGTAGTACAGTTGGGACTAGATAATGATCTATGTTAACAGTAGTCCAGTTAGGGCTAGATAATGATCTCTGTTAACACTAGTCCAGTTAGGGCTAGATAATGACCTCTGTTAACAGTAGTCCAGTTAGGGCTAGATAATGACATGTTAACAGTAGTCCAGTTAGGGCTAGATAATGACATGTTAACAGTAGTCCAGTTAGGGCTAGATAATGACATGTTAACAGTAGTCCAGTTAGGGCTAGATAATGATCTCTGTTAACAGTAGTCCAGTTAGAGCTAGATAATGATCTCTGTTAACAGTAGTCCAGTTGGGACTAGATAATGATCTATGTTAACAGTAGTCCAGTTAGGGCTAGATAATGATCTCTGTTAACACTAGTCCAGTTAGGGCTAGATAATGACCTCTGTTAACAGTAGTCCAGTTAGGGCTAGATAATGACATGTTAACAGTAGTCCAGTTAGGGCTAGATAATGACATGTTAACAGTAGTCCAGTTAGGGCTAGATAATGACATGTTAACAGTAGTCCAGTTAGGGCTAGATAATGATCTCTGTTAACAGTAGTCCAGTTAGAGCTAGATAATGATCTCTGTTAACAGTAGTCCAGTTGGGACTAGATAATGATCTATGTTAACAGTAGTCCAGTTAGGGCTAGATAATGATCTCTGTTAACAGTAGTACAGTTGGGACTAGATAATGATCTATGTTAACAGTAGTCCAGTTAGGGCTAGATAATGATCTCTGTTAACAGTAGTCCAGTTAGGGCTAGATAATTACATGTTAACAGTAGTCCAGTTAGGGCTAGATAATGACATGTTAACAGTAGTCCAGTTAGGGCTAGATAATGAAATGTTAACAGTAGTCCAGTTAGGGCTAGATAATGATCTCTGTTAACAGTAGTCCAGCTAGGGCTAGATAATGACATGTTAACAGTAGTCCAGTTAGGGCTAGATAATGACATTTTAACAGTAGTCCAGTTAGGGCTAGATAATAACATGTTAACAGTAGTCCAGTTAGGGCTAGATAATGACATGTTAACAGTAGTCCAGTTAGGGCTAGATAATGATCTCTGTTAACAGTAGTCCAGTTAGGTCTAGATAATGACATGTTAACAGTAGTCCAGTTAGGGCTAGATAATGACATGTTAACAGTAGTCCAGTTAGGGCTAGATAATGACATGTTAACAGTAGTCCAGTTAGGGCTAGATAATGATATCTGTTAACAGTAGTCCAGTTAGGGCTAGATAATGACATGTTAACAGTAGTCCAGTTAGGGCTAGACAATGATCTCTGTTAACACTAGTCCAGTTAGGGCTAGATAATGACATGTTAACAGTAGTCCAGTTAGGGCTAGATAATGACATGTTAACAGTAGTCCAGTTAGGGCTAGATAATGATATCTGTTAACAGTAGTCCAGTTAGGGCTAGATAATGACATGTTAACAGTAGTCCAGTTAGGGCTAGATAGTGATCTCTGTTAACAGTAGTCCAGTTAGGGCTAGATAATGACATGTTAACAGTAGTCCAGTTAGGGCTAGATAATGACATGTTAACAGTAGTCCAGTTAGGGCTAGATAAAGATCTCTGTTAACAGTAGTCCAGTTAGGGCTAGATAATGATCTCTGTTAACAGTAGTCCAGTTAGACTAGATAATGATCTCTGTTAACAGTATTCCAGTTAGGGCTAGATAATGACATGTTATCAGTCGTCCACTTTGGGCTAGATAATGATCTCTGTTAACAGTAGTCCAGTGAGGGCTAGATAATGATCTCTGTTAACAGTAGTCCAGTTAGGGCTAGATAATGACATGTTAACAGTAGTCCAGTTAGGGCTAGATAATGATCTCTGTTAACAGTAGTCCAGTTAGAGCTTGATAATGATCTCTGTTAACAGTAGTCCAGTTAGGGCTAGATAATGACATGTTAACAGTAGTCCAGTTAGAACTAGATAATGATCTCTGTTAACAGTAGTCCAGTTAGGGCTAGATAATGATCTCTGTTAACCGTAGTCCAGTTAGGGCTAGATAATGACATGTTAACAGTAGTCCAGTTAGGGCTAGATAATGATCTCTGTTAACAGTAGTCCAGTTAGGGCTAGATAATGGCATGTTAACAGTAGTCCAGTTAGGACTAGATAATGATCTCTGTTAACAGTAGTCCAGTTAGGGCTAGATAATGATCTCTGTTAACAGTAGTCCAGTTAGGGCTAGATAATGATCTCTGTTAACAGTAGTCCAGTTAGGGCTAGATAATGACATGTTAACAGTAGTCCAGTTAGGGCTAGATAATGATCTCTGTTAACACTAGTCCAGTTAGGGCTAGATAATGACCTCTGTTAACAGTAGTCCAGTTAGGGCTAGATAATGGCATGTTAACAGTAGTCCAGTTAGGGCTAGATAATGACATGTTAACAGCAGTCCAGTTAGGGCTAGATAATGATATCTGTTAACAGTAGTCCAGTTAGGGCTAGATAATGACATGTTAACAGTAGTCCAGTTAGGGCTAGATAATGACATGTTAACAGTAGTCCAGTTAGGGCTAGATAATGATCTCTGTTAACAGTAGTCCAGTTAGGGCTAAATAATGACATGTTAACAGTAGTCCAGTTATAGCTAGATAATGACATGTTAACAGTAGTCCAGTTAGAGCTAGATAATGACATGTTATCAGTAGTCCAGTTAGGGCTAGATAATGACATGTTAACAGTAGTCCAGTTAGAGCTAGATAATGACATGTTATCAGTAGTCCAGTTAGGGCTAGATAATGATCTCTGTTAACAGTAGTCCAGTTAGAGCTAGATCATGACATGTTAAGAGTAGCCCAGTTAGGGCTAGATAATGATCTCTGATAACAGTAGTCCAGTTAGGGCTAGATAATGATCTCTGTTAACAGTAGTCCAGTTAGACTAGATAATGATCTCTGTTAACAGTATTCCAGTTAGGGCTAGATAATGACATGTTAACAGTAGTCCACTTTGGGCTAGATAATGATCTCTGTTAACAGTAGTCCAGTGATTGCTAGATAATGATCTCTGTTAACAGTAGTCCAGTTAGGGCTAGATAATGACATGTTAACAGTAGTCCAGTTAGGGCTAGATAATGATCTCTGTTAACAGTAGTCCAGTTAGGGCTAGATAATGACATGTTAACAGTAGTCCAGTTGGGACTAGATAATGATCTCTGTTAACACTAGTCCAGTTAGGGCTAGATAATGATCTCTGTTAACAGTAGTCCAGTTAGGGCTAGATAATGACATGTTAACAGTAGTCCAGTTAGGGCTAGATAATGATCTCTGTTAACAGTAGTCCAGTTAGGGCTAGATAATGACATGTTAACAGTAGTCCAGTTAGGGTTAGATAATGACGTGTTAACAGTAGTCCAGTTAGGGCTAGATAATGATCTCTGTTAACAGTAGTCCAGTTAGGGCTAGATAATGACATGTTAACAGTAGTCCAGTTAGGGCTAGATAATGATCTCTGTTAACAGTAGTCCAGTTAGGGCTAGATAATGACATGTTAACAGTAGTCCAGTTAGGGCTAGATAATGATCTCTGTTAACACTAGTCCAGTTAGGGCTAGATAATGATCTCTGTTAACAGTAGTCCAGTTAGGGCTAGATAATGACATGTTAACAGTAGTCCAGTTAGGGCTAGATAATGACATGTTAACAGTAGTCCAGTTAGGGCTAGATAATGACATGTTAACAGTAGTCCAGTTAGGGCTAGATAATGACATGTTAACAGTAGTCCAATTAGGGCTAGATAATGACATGTTAACAGTAGTCCAGTTAGAGCTAGATAATGACATGTTAACAGTAGTCCAGTTAGGGCTAGATAATGACATGTTAACAGTAGTCCAGTTAGGGCTAGATAATGATCTCTGTTAACAGTAGTCCAGTTATGGCTAGATAATGATTTCTGTTAACAGTAGTCCAGTTATGGCTAGATAATGATTTCTGTTAACAGTAGTCCAGTTAGGGTAGATAATGACAAGTTAACAGTAGTCAAGTTAGGGCTAGATAATGACATGTTAACAGTTGTCCAGTTAGAGCTAGATAATGATCTCTGTTAACAGTAGTCCAGTTAGTGCTAGATAATGATCTCTGTTAACAGTAGTCCAGTTAGGGCTAGATAATGACATGTTAAAAGTTTTCCAGTTAGGGCTAGGTAATGATCTCTGTTAATAGTAGTCCAGTTAGGGCTAGATAATGACATGTTAAAAGTTGTCCAGTTAGGGCTAGGTAATGATCTCTGTTAATAGTAGTCCAGTTAGGGCTAGATAATGACATGTTAACAGTAGTCCAGTTAGGGCTAGATAATGACATGTTAACAGTAGTCCAGTTGGGACTAGATAATGATCTCTGTTAACACTAGTCCAGTTAGGGCTAGATAATGATCTCTGTTAACAGTAGTCCAGTTAGGGCTAGATAATGACATGTTAACAGTAGTCCAGTTAGGGCTAGATAATGATCTCTGTTAACAGTAGTCCAGTTAGGGCTAGATAATGACATGTTAACAGTAGTCCAGTTAGGGTTAGATAATGACGTGTTAACAGTAGTCCAGTTAGGGCTAGATAATGATCTCTGTTAACAGTAGTCCAGTTAGGGCTAGATAATGACATGTTAAGAGTAGTCCAGTTAGGGCTAGATAATGACATGTTAACAGTAGTTCAGTTAGGGCTAGATAATGATCTCTGTTAACAGTAGTCCAGTTAGGGCTAGATAATGACATGTTAACAGTAGTCCAGTTAGGGCTAGATAATGATCTCTGTTAACACTAGTCCAGTTAGGGCTAGATAATGATCTCTGTTAACAGTAGTCCAGTTAGGGCTAGATAATGACATGTTAACAGTAGTCCAGTTAGGGCTAGATAATGACATGTTAACAGTAGTCCAGTTAGGGCTAGATAATGACATGTTAACAGTAGTCCAGTTAGGGCTAGATAATGACATGTTAACAGTAGTCCAATTAGGGCTAGATAATGACATGTTAACAGTAGTCCAGTTAGAGCTAGATAATGACATGTTAACAGTAGTCCAGTTAGGGCTAGATAATGACATGTTAACAGTAGTCCAGTTAGGGCTAGATAATGACATGTTATCAGTAGTCCAGTTAGGGCTAGATAATGATCTCTGTTAACAGTAGTCCAGTTATGGCTAGATAATGATTTCTGTTAACAGTAGTCCAGTTATGGCTAGATAATGATTTCTGATAACAGTAGTCCAGTTAGGGCTAGATAATGACAAGTTAACAGTAGTCAAGTTAGGGCTAGATAATGACATGTTAACAGTTGTCCAGTTAGAGCTAGATAATGATCTCTGTTAACAGTAGTCCAGTTAGTGCTAGATAATGATCTCTGTTAACAGTAGTCCAGTTAGGGCTAGATAATGACATGTTAAAAGTTGTCCAGTTAGGGCTAGGTAATGATCTCTGTTAATAGTAGTCCAGTTAGGGCTAGATAATGACATGTTAAAAGTTGTCCAGTTAGGGCTAGGTAATGATCTCTGTTAATAGTAGTCCAGTTAGGGCTAGATAATGACATGTTAACAGTAGTCCAGTTAGGGCTAGATAATGACATGTTAACAGTAGTCCAGTTAGGGCTAGATAATGACATGTTAACAGTAGTCCAGTTAGAGCTAGATAATGATCTCTGTTAACAGTAGTCCAGTGAGGGCTAGATAATGATCTCTGTTAACAGTAGTCCAGTTAGGGCTAGATAATGATCTCTGTTAACAGTAGTCCAGTTAGGGCTAGATAATGATCTCTGTTAACAGTAGCCCAGTTAGGGCTAGATAATGACATGTTAACAGTAGCCCAGTTAGGGCTAGATAATGACATGTTAACAGTAGTCCAGTTAGGGCTAGATAATGACATGTTAACAGTAGTCCAGTTAGGGCTAGATAATGATCTCTGTTAACTGTAGCGCAGTTAGGGCTAGATAATACCATTGTTAACAGTAGTCCAGTTAGGGCTAGATAATGACATGTTAACAGTAGTCCAGTTAGGGCTAGATAATCACATGTTAACAGTAGTCCAGTTAGGGCTAGATAATGACATGTTAACAGTAGTCCAGTTAGGGCTAGATAATGACATGTTAACAGTTGTCCAGTTAGAGCTAGATAATGATCTCTGTTAACAGTAGTCCAGTTAGTGCTAGATAATGACATGTTAAGAGTAGCCCAGTTAAGGGTAGATAATGATCTCTGTTAACAGTAGTCCAGATAGGGCTAGTTAATGATCTCTGTTAACAGTAGTCCAGTTAGGGCTAGATAATGATCTCTGTTAACAGTATTCCAGTTAGGGCTAGATAATGACATGTTAACAGTAGTCCAGTTTGGGCTAGATAATGATCTCTGTTAACAGTAGTCCAGTGAGGGCTAGATAATGATCTCTGTTAACAGTAGTCCAGTTAGGGCTAGATAATGACATGTTAACAGTAGTCCAGTTAGGGCTAGATAATGACATGTTAACAGTAGTCCAGTTAGAGCTAGATAATGATCTCTGTTAACAGTAGTCCAGTGAGGGCTAGATAATGATCTCTGTTAACAGTAGTCCAGTTAGGGCTAGATAATGATCTCTGTTAACAGTAGTCCAGTTAGGGCTAGATAATGATCTCTGTTAACAGTAGCCCAGTTAGGGCTAGATAATGACATGTTAACAGTAGCCCAGTTAGGGCTAGATAATGACATGTTAACAGTAGTCCAGTTAGGGCTAGATAATGACATGTTAACAGTAGTCCAGTTAGGGCTAGATAATCACATGTTAACAGTAGTCCAGTTAGGGCTAGACAATGGCATTTTAACAGTAGTCCAGTTAGGGCTAGATAATGATCTCTGTTAATAGTAGCCCAGTTAGGGCTAGATAATGACATGTTAACAGTAGTCCAGTTAGGGCTAGATAATGACATGTTAACAGTAGTTCAGTTAGGGCTAGATAATGACATGTTAACAGTAGTCCAGTTAGAGCTAGATAATGATCTCTGTTAACAGTATTCCAGTGAGGGCTAGATAATGATCTCTGTTAACAGTAGCGCAGTTAGGGCTAGATAATACCATTGTTAACAGTAGTCCAGTTAGGGCTAGATAATGACATGTTAACAGTAGTCCAGTTAGGGCTAGATAATCACATGTTAACAGTAGTCCAGTTAGGGCTAGACAATGGCATTTTAACAGTAGTCCAGTTAGGGCTAGATAATGATCTCTGTTAATAGTAGCCCAGTTAGGGCTAGATAATGACATGTTAACAGTAGTCCAGTTAGGGCTAGATAATGACATGTTAACAGTAGTTCAGTTAGGGCTAGATAATGACATGTTAACAGTAGTCCAGTTAGAGCTAGATAATGATCTCTGTTAACAGTATTCCAGTGAGGGCTAGATAATGATCTCTTTTAACAGTAGTCCAGTTAGGGCTAGATAATGATCTCTGTTAACAGTAGTCCAGTTAGGGCTAGATAATGATCTCTGTTAACAGTAGTCCAGTTAGGGCTAGATAATGATCTCTGTTAACAGTAGCCCAGTTAGGGCTAGATAATGATCTCTGTTAACAGTAGCCCAGTTAGGGCTAGATAATACCATTGTTAACAGTAGTCCAGTTAGGGCTAGATAATGACATGTTAACAGTAGTCCAGTTAGGGCTAGATAATGATCTCTGTTAACAGTAGCCCAGTTAGGGCTAGATAATGATCTGTTAACAATAGTTTCTCCTGATGGCCAGTTGAACAGCGGTGTGACACTGCAACGGCTCCACAGTTGTGGCCTGTTTTCCGAACAGAAATTAAGCCTATTCCTGGATGAAAAAAACCCACTTTCAATGAAGATTCTCAAATGAGATTGGTGTTTGATACAGGACTAAGCTTAATCTGTGTACCAGGATACCGTCCCTTACAGTATATCTCACAGTTAGTGCTGCGTTTCAAAAGCCAGATGAGTTTCTAATCAAAAGGGACTACCAAATGCAGACAGCCCAGCAACAGACCAGGCTCGCCAGCTTAAAAGTTACACCAAACCTACCAAATAAACAGTGTTATTATTATTATTTAGAAATCCAGTTCTCTGAACTAGCCAAGTGTTTAATAATGACATTATTCTGTTTTATTATCTAGTTTAATATGTTGGTGCCTCACAGACACTGAAAAATAAGATCCTCTCTCTCTGGGGAAGTGCCTTGACATCAGCTCCTGTTGTGACGTCATTTCTCCACCAGGCAATAGTGTTTACCACGTCTGCATCGGGAATGGTACCCTAGTGTACTATATAGGGAACAGGGTGCTAATGGGCCCTGCTCTAAAGAAGTGCACTTTATAGGGAACAGGGTGATAATGGGTCCTGCTCTAAAGTAGTGCACTATATAGGGAATAGGGTGCTGGGGAGACCAGTCCTTCTAATTGGCTGAAGGACTGCATGAGGTTTGTGTTTATTCATTCTAGACGTGACCAAACAAACCGGGTATCGAACCAGAGTCATTTGAGTGCCTCAAGACCACATTCGTCCACAGAGCTAGAGGCTTGATAGGCCCTAGCTTTGGATCTTACACTAGTCCTCAGGTTAGGTTCATCTATCATCACGATGGACGGGGGAGGAAAAACACTAGTCCTCAGGTTAGGTTCATCTATCATCATGAGTGGGGAAGGAAAAACACTAGTCCTCAGGTTAGGTTCATCTATCATTATGAGTGGGGAAGGAAAAACACTAGTCCTCAGGTTAGGTTCATCTATCATCATGAGTGGGGAAGGAAAAACACTAGTCCTCAGGTTAGGTTCATCTATCATCATGAGTGGGGGAGGAAAAACACTAGTCCTCAGGTTAGGTTCATCTATCATTATGAGTGGGGAAGGAAAAACACTAGTCCTCAGGTTAGGTTCATCTATCATGGAGGGATAAGGAATCACATTTCTTAATGAATCAGAGAAGGACAGGTTGACTCTCTTTGATGAGCTAGACCTTTATGAGGCAAGGATGGAGAGGTTGACTGTGTCCCGATTCTCTACCCTTCTTCCGAAGTGCACAGGTGCAAACGGTCATGGATTTCACAATGGTGGAAACTCCCTCTAGCCTTTAAAGCCACAATGTGGAGTGTGCAAGTGCATCCTTGGAGGATCGGGATGTATCCGTGTGCAGTCCTCGGTCTGCTATCATGCTTCATGGTGGTACAGTACTTCGAATTGTTCTACAACAGCGTCTCAACCTTCGTCTTGGGAGACCAGACAGTCCACATCTTTGTTCCAGCCCTATACTAACACACCTGATTACCTCACCGCCAAACCCTTGGTCAGCTGACCTAGGTGTCAAATAGGGCAGAGCTAGAACTAATACTTGCAGCCTGGTGTTTCCCCAGGAGGGTTGGGAAATCATGTGTCCGAATGGCACTCTAGCCCCTATATAGGGCACTACCTTTGACCTGAGCCCTATAGGCCCTGGTCAAAAGTAGAGCACTATTGGTGCCATTTGGGACGAGCTGATGAATTGAACATAGATCAACTTCAAAATGCAAAGGTTTAGGTTTGGAGAGCCACTGCTATACAGGTTCATGTTTTCTGTTCATAATCAACTGTGCTCTTTTGTGGTAAGTTTACTAACTAGGGGATACCTTTTAATCAAATGTGAATGTTTACAGTATATATGGTTTAGTTTTTTTCTGTTTTATTCCAAGAAAATGATGTGGGCATTTAAAGTCTTTAAGATAAAATAAAGATCAAATTAAGCACAATTATTGTACTGGGTGGTAATGTATTGTTTAAAACAGGCTGGAGGAGAGTGACTCCTTCCTGGACTGTTTGTTCTTCTGTGGGTGATCCGGTGTGTTTGTTGCAGTGTTGTGTGTAGAAGAGTACAGAGCCCCCACCTCTCTTCATGCCTTGAAGTGTCTGCACCTGGACACCACAAAGGAAGAGGCTCTATTGTGTCCTACTGGCTCAACCAATCACAGCCCTCCAAGCAGTTATCTGGCCTCATCCATATGCGGGGATATTAACATTCATCAGACCAGACTCAATGACACAACATCAATGGACAGGAACATCGACTATATATATTACAGTGTATCAATGAAGGGGAACAGAAATTATATACACTAAACAATAATATAAACACAACATGTAAAGTCTTGGTCCCATATTTCATGAGCTGAAATAAACGATCCCAGAAATTGTACATATGCACAAAAAGCTTATTTCTCTCAAATGTTCACAAACCCTGTTTTTGAGCATTTCTCCTTTGTCAAGATAATCCATCCACCTGACAGGTCAGGGTTGGGGAGTAACGGATCACTAAAAAAAACAGTAACTGTATTCCGTTACATTGTCAGCAAAAATATTGTAATCAGAATTGATCATTTTGAAAAACTAGATGTCTTTTAAATTCAGAAAGGATGCTTTGCGGGAAAAACATCTTTGACACTTCAGTTTTCTCAATGACGACATTAAAATCAGCAAGTTTAAGTTTGTTCCACCCTAGCAAGTCTGACCACATGTCAGAGACAGCTATGATGACACACCAAATGTGTTTGATGGATCGTGGGAAAAGAGAGCAGAAATAGGCTTTTGTAGGCTACAGTCCAAGCTATGTCTTCCAATGGTGCGACTGCTGTCGGCGTCCAAAGATTATCCAACTTGAATAAACTCTTGGAGGTGAGGATGACAGCAGTGGTGTAGTCTACGGCGATACGGGTATCACTTATTATTGATATCTATATAGAGCATTGATGTGAATCACACTGCTGCTCTCTCATTTAGCTATTTGTGCCTTACAGATTGTGGTTGTTGTGGATGGCTGTTCACATACCTAAATGTGTATTTGAACCCTATAAATCATTGTTTTTGAAACTATGCGCTCTTGCAACAGCTGCACAGTGTGGATCCCAGCCTATAGAATAACAGCTGCATAGTGTGGATCCCAGCCTATAGAATAACAGTGTGGATTCCAGCCTATAGAATAACAGCTGCATAGTGTGGATCTCAGCCTATAGAATAACAGCTGCATAGTGTGGATCCCAGCCAATGGAATAACAGTGTGGATCCCAGCCTATAGAATAACAGTGTGGATCCCAGCCAATAGAATAACAGTGTGGATCTCAGCCTATAAAATAACAGCTGCATAGTGTGGATACCAGCATATAGAATAACAGTATGGATCACAGCCTATAGAATAACAGTGTGGATCCCAGCCTATAGAATAACAGCTGCATAGTGTGGATCCCAGCCTGTAGAATAACAGCTGCATAGTGTGCATCCCAGGCTATAGAATAACAGCTGCATCGTGTGGATTCCAGCCTATAGAATAACAGCTGCATAGTGTGGATCCCAGCCTATAGAATAACAGCTGTATAGTGTAGATCCCAACCTATAGAATAACAGCTGCATAGTGTGGATCCCAGACTATAGAATAACAGCTGCATAGTGTGGATCCCAGCCTATAGAATAACAGCTGTATAGTGTGGATCCCAGCCTATAGAATAACAGCTGCATAGTGTGGATCCCAGCCTATAGAATAACAGCTGCATAGTGTGGATCCCAGCCTATGGAATAACAATTGCATAGTGTGGATCCCAGCCTATGGAATAACAATTGCATAATGTGGATCCCAGCCTAGAGAATAACAGCTGCATAGTGTGGATCCCAGCCTATAGAATAACAGCTGTTTAGTTTAGATCCCAGCCTATAGAATAACAACTGCATAGTGTGTATTCCAGCCTATAGAATAACAGCTGCATAGTGTGGATCCCAGCCTATAGAATATCAGCTGCATAGTGTGAATCCCAGCCTATAGAATAACATCTGCATAGTGTAGATCCCAGCCTATAGAATAACATCTGCATAGTGTGGATCCCAGCCTATGGAATAACAGCTGCATAGTGTGGATCCAAGCCTATAGAATAACAGCTGCATAGTGTAGATCCCAGCCTATAGAATAACAGCTGCATAGTGTGGATCCCAGCCTACAGAATAACAGCTGCATAGTGTGGATCCCAGCCTATGGAATAACAGCTGCATCGTGTGGATCTCAGCCTATAGAATAACAGCTGCATAGTCTGGATCCCCGCCTATAGAATAACAGCTGTATAGTGTGGATCCCAGCCTATAGAATAACAGCTGCATAGTGTGGATCCCAGCCTATAGAATAACGGCTTTATAGTATGCATCCCAGCATATAGAATAACAGCTGCATAGTGTGGATCCCAGCCTGTAGAATAACAGTGTGGATCCCAGCCTATACAATAACAGCTGCATAGTGTGGATCCCAGCCTACAGAATAACAGCTGCATAGTGTGGATCCCAGCCTATAGAATAACAGTGTGGATCCCAGCCTATAGAATAACAGCTGTATAGTGTGGATCTCAGCCTATAGAATAACAGCTGTATAGTGTGGATCCCAGCCTATGGAATAACAGTGTGGATCCCAGCCTATAGAATAACAGCTGCATATTGTGGATCCCAGCCTATGGAACAACAGTGGATCCCAGCCTATAGAATAACAGCTGCATAGTATGGATCCCAATCTATAGAATAACATTTGCATAGTGTAGATCCTAGCCTTTAGAATAACAGTGTGGATCCCAGCCTATAGAATGACAGCTGCATAGTGTGGATCCCAGCCTATAGAATAACGGCTTTATAGTATGGATCCCAGCATAAAGAATAACAGCTGCATAGTGTGGATCCCAGCCTGTAGAATAACAGGTGTCTAAGGTGTCTGGTAACATGACCGAATACAAACAGTGCAGCTATTCCCTCCGCAAGGCTATCAAACAAGCTAAGCGCCAGTACAGAGACAAAGTAGAATCTCAATTCAACGGCTCAGACACAAGAGGCATGTGGCAGGGTCTACAGTCAATCACGGACTACAGGAAGAAATCCAGCCCAGTCACGGACCAGGATGTCTTGCTCCCAGGCAGACTAAATAACTTTTTTGCCCGCTTTGAGGACAATACAGTGCCACTGACACGGCCTGCAACGAAAACATGCGGTCTTTCCTTCACTGCAGCCGAGGTGAGCAAGACATTTAAACGTGTTAACCCTCGCAAGGCTGCAGGCCCAGACGGCATCCCCAGCCGCGCCCTCAGAGCATGCGCAGACCAGCTGGCCGGTGTGTTTACGGACATATTCAATCAATCCCTATACCAGTCTGCTGTTCCCACATGCTTCAAGAGGGCCACCATTGTTCCTGTTCCCAAGAAAGCTAAGGTAACTGAGCTAAACGACTACCGCCCCGTAGCACTCACATCCGTCATCATGAAGTGCTTTGAGAGACTAGTCAAGGACCATATCACCTCCACCCTACCTGACACCCTAGACCCACTCCAATTTGCTTACCGCCCAAATAGGTCCACAGACGATGCAATCTCAACCACACTGCACACTGCCCTAACCCATCTGGACAAGAGGAATACCTATGTGAGAATGCTGTTCATCGACTACAGCTCGGCATTCAACACCATAGTACCCTCCAAGCTCGTCATCAAGCTCGAGACCCTGGGTCTCGACCCCGCCCTGTGCAACTGGGTACTGGACTTCCTGACGGGCCGCCCCCAGGTGGTGAGGGTAGGCAACAACATCTCCTCCCCGCTGATCCTCAACACTGGGGCCCCACAAGGGTGCGTTCTGAGCCCTCTCCTGTACTCCCTGTTCACCCACGACTGCGTGGCCACGCACGCCTCCAACTCATTCATCAAGTTTGCGGACGACACAACAGTGGTAGGCTTGATTACCAACAACGACGAGACGGCCTACAGGGAGGAGGTGAGGGCCCTCGGAGTGTGGTGTCAGGAAAATAACCTCACACTCAACGTCAACAAAACTAAGGAGATGATTGTGGACTTCAGGAAACAGCAGAGGGAACACCCCCCTATCCACATCGATGGAACAGTAGTGGAGAGGGTAGCAAGTTTTAAGTTCCTCGGCATACACATCACAGACAAACTGAATTGGTCCACTCACACAGACAGCATCGTGAAGAAGGCGCAGCAGCGCCTCTTCAACCTCAGGAGGCTGAAGAAATTCGGCTTGTCACCAAAAGCACTCACAAACTTCTACAGATGCACAATCGAGAGCATCCTGGCGGGCTGTATCACCGCCTGGTACGGCAACTGCTCCGCCCTCAACCGTAAGGCTCTCCAGAGGGTGGTGAGGTCTGCACAACGCATCACCGGGGGCAAACTACCTGCCCTCCAGGACACCTACACCACCCGATGTCACAAGAAGGCCATAAAGATCATCAAGGACATCAACCACCCGAGCCACTGCCTTATCATCCAGAAGGCGAGGTCAGTACAGGTGCATCAAAGCTGGGACCGAGAGACTGAAAAACAGCTTCTATCTCAAGGCCATCAGACTGTTAAACAGCAACCACTAACATTGAGTGGCTGCTGCCAACACACTGACACTGACTCAACTCCAGCCACTTTAATAATGGGAATTGATGGGAAATGATGTAAATATATCACTAGCCACTTTAAACAATGCTACCTTATATAATGTTACTTAGCCTACATTATTCATCTCATATGCATACGTATATACTGTACTCTATATCATCGACTGTATCCTTATGTAATACATGTATCACTAGCCACTTTAAACTATGCCACTTTGTTTACATACTCATCTCATTTGTACATACTGTACTCGATACCATCTACTGTATCTTGCCTATGCTGCTCTGTACCATCACTCATTCATATATCCTTATGTACATATTCTTTATCCCCTTACACTGTGTACAAGACAGTAGTTTTGAAATTGTTAGTTAGATTACTTGTTGGTTATTACTGCATTGTCGGAACTAGAAGCACAAGCATTTCGCTACACTCGCATTAACATCTGCTAACCATGTGTATGTGACAAATAAAATTTGATTTGATTTAGATCTACTGTCTCTATTATATTATGACAGACCAGCTAGATCTACTGTCTCTATGTCTCTTTTATATTATGACAGACCAGCTAGATCTACTATCTCTATTATATTATGACAGACCAGCTAATCCTACTGTCTCTTTTGTATTATGACAGACCAGCTTTATCTACTGTCTCTATTATATTATGACAGACCAGCTAGATCTACTGTCTCTATTGAATTATGACAGACAAGCTAGATCTACTGTCTCTATAGTATTATGAAAGACTAGCTAGATCTACTGTCTCTATTATATTATGACAGATCAGCTAGATCTACTGTCTCTGTTATATTATGACAGACCAGCTAGATCTACTGTCTCTATTATATTATGATAGACCAGCTAGATCTACTGTCTCTATTATATTATGAGAGACCAGCTAGATCTACTGTCTCTATTATATGATGACAAAGCAGCTTCATCTACTGTCTCTATGTCTCTATTATATTTTGACAGACCAGCTAGATCTACTGTCTCTATTATATTATGACAGACCAGCTAGATCTACTGTCTCTTTTATATTATGACAGACCAGCTAGATCTACTGTACAATTGTATGATGAAAGACCAGCTAGATCGACTGTCTCTATTATATTATGACAAACCAACGAGATCTACTGTCTCTATTATATTATGACAGACCAGCTAGAGCTATAGTCTATCAAATTATGACAGACTAGCTAAATCTACTGTCTCTATTATATTATGACAGACCAGCTAGATTTACTGTCTCTATTATATTATGACAAACCAACGAGATCTACTGTCTCTATTATATTATGACAGACCAGCTAGAGCTATAGTCTATCAAATTCTGACAGACTAGCTAAATCTACTGTCTCTATTATATTATGATAGACCAGCTAGATCTACTGTCTCTATTATATTATGAGAGACCAGCTAGATCTACTGTCTCTATTATATGATGACAAAGCAGCTTCATCTACTGTCTCTATGTCTCTATTATATTTTGACAGACCAGCTAGATCTACTGTCTCTATTATATTATGACAGACCAGCTAATCCTACGGTCTCTTTTGTATTATGACAGACCAGCTTTATCTACTGTCTCTATCATATTATGAAAGACCAGCTAGATCTACTGTCTCTATTACATTATGACACACCAGCTAGATCTACTGTCTCTGTTATATTATGACAGACCAGCTAATACTACTGTCTCTTTTGTGTTATGACTGACCAGCTAGATCTACTGTCTCTATTATATTATGACTGACCAGTTAGATCTACTGTCTCTATTATATTATGACAGACCAGCTAGATCTACTGTCTCTTTTATATTATGACAGACCAGCTAGATCTACTGTACAATTGTATGATGAAAGACCAGCTAGATCTACTGTCTCTATATTACGACAAACCAGCTAGATCTACTGTCTCTATGTCTCTGTTATATTATGACAGACCAGCTAATCCTACTGTCTCTTTTGTGTTATGACTGACCAGCTAGATCTACTGTCTCTATTATATTATGAGAGACCAGCTAGATCTACTGTCTCTATTATATGATGACAAAGCAGCTTCATCTACTGTCTCTATTATATTATGACAGACCAGCTAGATCTACTGTCTTTATTTAATTATGACAGACCAGCTAATCCTACTGTCTCTTTTGTATTATGACAGACCAGCATTATCTAATGTCTCTATTGTATTATTACAGACCAGCTACATCTACTGTCTCTATTATATTATGACAGACCAGCTTGATCTACTGTCTCTATTATATTATGCCAAACCAGCTAGATCTACTGTCTCTATGTCTCTATTATAATATGACAGATCAGCTTTTTCGATTTGCTGTCCAGCTAGATCTACTGTCTTTATTTAATTATGACAGACCAGCTAATCCTACTGTCTCTATTATATTATGACAGACCAGCTAGATCTACTGTCTTTATTTAATTATGACAGACCAGCTAATCCTACTGTCTCTTTTGTATTATGACAGACCAGCATTATCTAATGTCTCTATTGTATTATTACAGACCAGCTACATCTACTGTCTCTATTATATTATGACAGACCAGCTTGATCTACTGTCTCTATTATATTATGCCAAACCAGCTAGATCTACTGTCTCTATGTCTCTATTATAATATGACAGATCAGCTTTTTCGATTTGCTGTGTGTTTTGTTGCCAACCTGTTTTGCTACCTGACAAATTTACTGTTTTTACTTTTTAATTACCGTTTATATTTTTGTTTTTTCCTCAACTTGTTCACTCCGGACGCTTTATCTGGACACGATTCGTCAGGACCTCCAACAGCCGAAGCTAAGTAGTAACATTAACATGATGCCTTCTAATTGCAGTCGCTGTACTCGCCTTACGGCGAGGATAGCTGTGCTACAAGCCCAGCTTCAGACGCAATCGCTAGGCAAGGGTAATTTCAGTGTAGGAAAGGATGAAACCGCGTCTGTGCCACCAGTAAGTACAGATAGTAGTATAAATCCCCTGGCACAGTCCCCGCAGCCGGACAACTTTCTCACGGTTTCTGGAAGGAAATGCTGTAGGAACGCTCAACCGGTGTCGCTCATTCAGCCGACAGAAACTTTCAACCGGTTTTCCCCATTAAGCAGCGGGTCGGAGTCAGAGGCAGAGTCCTCTCAGGTCTCTACTCCTCCCGTTACGGGGTCTGAGACGCCGAAGCTTCCCACCATTAGCTCTGACAAACTGAAAACTCTAGTCATTGGCGACTCCATTACCCGCAGTATTAGACTTAAAACGAATCATCCAGCGATCATACACTGTTTACCGGGGGGCAGGGCTACCGACGTTAAGGCTAATCTGTAGATGGTGCTGGCTAAAGCTAAAACTGGCGAGTGTAGAGAGTATAGAGATATTGTTATCCACGTTGGCACCAACGATGTTAGGATGAAACAGTCAGAGATCACCAAGCGCAACATAGCTTCTGCGTGTAAATCAGCTAGAAAGATGTTTCGGCATCGAGTAATTGTCTCTGGCCCCCTCCCAGTTAGGGGGAGTGATGAGCTCTACAGCAGAGTCTCACAACTCAATCACTGGTTGAAAACTGTTTTCTGCCCCTCCCAAAAGATAGAATTTGTAGATAATTGGCCCTCTTTCTGGGACTCACCCACAAACAGGACCAAGTCTGACCTGCTGAGGAGTGACGGACTCCATCCTAGCTGGAGGGGTGCTCTCATTTTATCTACCAACATAGACAGGGCTCTAACTCCTCTAGCTCCACAATGAAATAGGGTGCAGGCCAGGCAGCAGGCTGTTAGCCAGCCTGCCAGCATAGTGGAGTCTGCCACTAGCACAGTCAGTGTAGTCAGCTCAGCTATCACCATTGAGACCGTGTCTGTGCCTCGACCTAGGTTGGGCAAAACTAAACATGGCGGTGTTCGCCTTAGCAATCTCACTAGGATAAAGACCACCTCCATTCCTGTCATTATTGAAAGAGATCATGATACCTCACATCTCAAAATAGGGCTACTTAATGTTAGATCCCTTACTTCAAAGGCAATTATAGTCAATGAACTAATCACTGGTCATAATCTTGATGTGATTGGCCTGACTGAAACATGGCTTAAGCCTGATGAATTTACTGTGTTAAATGAGGCCTCACCTCCTGGCTACACTAGTGACCATATCCCCCGTGCATCCCGCAAAGGCGGAGGTGTTGCTAACATTTACGATAGCAAATTTCAATTTACAAAAAAAAAAAAAGACGTTTTCATCTTTTGCGCTTCTAGTCATGAAATCTATGCAGCCTACTCAATCACTTTTTATAGTTACTGTTTACAGGCCTCCTGGGCCATATACAGCGTTCCTCACTGAGTTCCCTGAATTCCTATCGGACCTTGTAGTCATAGCAGATAATATTCTAATCTTTGGTGACTTTAATATTCACATGGAAAAGTCCACAGACCCACTCCAAAAAACTTTCGGAGCCATCATCGACTCAGTGGGTTTTGTCCAACATGTCTCTGGACCCACTCACTGTCACAGTCATACGCTGGACCTAGTTTTGTCCCATGGAATAAATGTTGTGGATCTTAATGTTTTTCCTCATAATCCTGGACTATCGGACCACCATTTTATTACGTTTGCAATTGCAACAAATAATCTGCTCAGACCCCAACCAAGGATCATCAAAAGTCGTGCTATAAATTCACAGACAACACAAAGATTCCTTGATGTCCTTCCAGATTCCCTCTGTCTACCCAAGGATGCCAGAGGACAAAAATCAGTTAACCACCTAACTGAGGAACTCAATTTAACCTTGTGCAATACCCTAGATGCAGTTGCACCCCTAAAAACTAAAAACATTTCTCATAAGAAACTAGCTCCCTAATACACAGAAAATACCCGAGCTCTGAAGCAAGCTTCCAGAAAATTGGAACGGAAATGGCGCCACACCAAACTGGAAGTCTTCCGACTAGCTTGGAAAGACAGTACTGTGCAGTACCGAAGAGCCCTTACTGCTGCTCGATCATCCTATTTTTCTAACTTAATTGAGGAAAATAAGAACAATCCGAAATTTCTTTTTGATACTGTCGCAAAGCTAACTAAAAAGCAGCATTCCCCAAGAGAGGATGACTTTCACTTTAGCAGTGATAAATTCATGAACTTCTTTGAGGAAAAGATTATGATTATTAGAAAGCAAATCTGCGTATTCCTTCAAAGCTCAGTTGTCCTGAGTCTGCACAACTCTGCCAGGACCTAGGATCAAGAGAGACGCTCAAGTGTTTTAGTACTATATCTCTTGACACAATGATGAAAATAATCATGGCCTCTAAACCTTCAAGCTGCATACTGGACCCTATTCCAACTAAACGACTGAAAGAGCTGCTTCCTGTGCTTGGCCCTCCTATGTTGAACATAATAAACGGCTCTCTATCCACCGGATGTGTACCAAACTCACTAAAAGTGGCAGTAATAAAGCCTCTCTTGAAAAAGCCAAACCTTGACCAAGAAAATATAAAAAACTATCGGCCTATATCGAATCTTCCATTCCTCTCAAAAATTTTAGAAAAGGCTGTTGCGCAACAGCTCACTGCCTTCCTGAAGACAATGTATACGAAATGCTTCAGTCTGGTTTTAGACCCCATCATAGCACTGAGACGGCACTTGTGAAGGTGGTAAATGACATTTTAATGGCATCGGACCGAGGCTCTACATCTGTCCTCGTGCTCCTAGACCTTAGTGCTGCTTTTGATACCATCGATCACCACATTCTGTGTTTCAGACATAAGGAAGTGGATGGCTGCAAACTTTCTACTTTTAAACTCGGACAAAACAGAGATGCTTGTTCTAGGTCCCAAGAAACAAAGAGATCTTCTGTTGAATCTGACAATTCATCTTAATAGTTGTACAGTCGTCTCAAATAAAACTGTGAAGGACCTCGGCGTTACTCTGGACCCTGATCTCTCTTTTGAAGAACATATCAAGACCATTTCAAGGACAGCTTTTTTCCATCTACGTAACGTTGCAAAAATCTGAAACTTTCGGTCCAAAAATGATGCAGAAAAATTAATCCATGCTTTTGTCACTTCTAGGTTAGACTGTTGCAATGCTCTACTTTCCGGCTACCCGGATAAAGCACTAAATAAACTTCAGTTAGTGCTAAATACGGCTGCTAGAATCCTGACTAGAACCACATTTTTTTATCATATTACTCCAGTGCTAGCCTCTCTACACTGGTTTCCTGTCAAAGCAAGGACTGATTTCAAGGTTTTACTGCTAACCTACAAAGCATTACATGGGCTTGCTCCTACCTATCTCTCTGATTTGGTCCTGCCGTACATACCTACACGTACGCTACGGTCACAAGACGCAGGCCTCCTAATTGTCCCTAGAATTTCTAAGCAAACAGCTGGAGGCAGGGCTTTCTCCTATAGAGCTCCATTTTTATGGAACGGTCTGCCTACCCATGTCAGAGACGCAAACTCGGTCTCAACCTTTAAGTCTCTACTGAAGACTCATCTCTTCAGTGGGTCATATGATTGAGTGTAGTCTGGCCCAGGAGTGGGAGGGTGAACGGAAAGGCTCTGGAGCAACGAACCGCCCTTGCTGTCTCTGCCTGGCCGGTTCCCCTCTTGCCACTGGGATTCTCTGCCTCTAACCCTATTACAGGGGCTGAGTCACTGGCTTACTGGGGCTCTCTCATGCCATCCCTGGAGGGGGTGCGTCACCTGAGTGGGTTGATTCACTGATGTGGTCTTCCTGTCTGGGTTGGCGCCCACCCAAATGGGTTGTGCCGTGGCGGAGGTCTTTGTGGGCTATACTCAGCCTTGTCTCAGGATGGTAAGTTGGTGGTTGAAGATATCCCTCTAGTGGTGTGGGGGCTGTGCTTTGGCAAAGTGGGTGGGGTTATATTCTGCCTGTTTGGCTCTGTCCGTATCGTCGGACGGGGTCACAGTGTCTCCCGACCCCTCCTGTCTCAGCCTCCAATATTTATGCTGCAGTAGTTTGTGTCTCGGGGGGCCAGGGTTAGTCTGCTATACAGTGCCTTGCGAAAGTATTCGGCCCCCTTGAACTTTGCGACCTTTTGCCACATTTCAGGCTTCAAAACATAAAGATATAAAACTGTATTTTTTTGTGAAGAATCAACAACAAGTGGGACACAATCATGAAGTGGAACGACATTTATTGGATATTTCAAACTTTAACAAATCAAAAACTGAAAAATTGGGCGTGCAAAATTATTCAGCCCCTTTACTTTCAGTGCAGCAAACTCTCTCCAGAAGTTCAGTGAGGATCTCTGAATGATCCAATGTTGACCTAAATGACTAATGATGATAAATACAATCCACCTGTGTGTAATCAAGTCTCCGTATAAATGCACCTGCACTGTGATAGACTCAGAGGTCCGTTAAAAGCGCAGAGAGCATCATGAAGAACAAGGAACACACCAGGCAGGTCCGAGATACTGTTGTGAAGAAGTTTAAAGACGGATTTGGATACAAAAATATTTCCCAAGCTTTAAACATCCCAAGGAGCACTGTGCAAGCGATAATATTGAAATGGAAGGAGTATGAGACCACTGCAAATCTACCAAGACCTGGCCGTCCCTCTAAACTTTCAGCTCATACAAGGATAAGACTGATCAGAGATGCAGCCATGAGGCCCATGATCACTCTGGATGAACTGCAGAGATCTACAGCTGAGGTGGGAGACTCTGTCCATAGGACAACAATCAGTCGTATATTGCACAAATCTGGCCTTTATGGAAGAGTGGCAAGAAGAAAGCCATTTCTTAAAGATATCCATAAAAAGTGTAGTTTAAAGTTTGCCACAAGCCACCTGGGAGACACACCAAACATGTGGAAGAAGGTGCTCTGGTCAGATGAAACCAAAATTGAACTTTTTGGCAACAATGCAAAACTTTATGTTTGGCGTAAAAGCAACACAGCTCATCACTCTGAACACACCATCCCCACTGTCAAACATGGTGGTGGCAGCATCATGGTTTGGGCCTGCTTTTCTTCAGCAGGGACAGGGAAGATGGTTAAAATTGATGGGAAGATGGATGGAGCCAAATACAGGACCATTCTGGAAGAAAACCTGATGGAGTCTGCAAAAGACCTGAGACTGGGATGGAGATTTGTCTTCCAACAAGACAATGATCCAAAACATAAAGCAAAATCTACAATGGAATGGTTCAAAAATAAACATATCCAGGTGTTAGAATGGCCAAGTCAAAGTCCAAACCTGAATCCAATCGAGAATCTGTGGAAAGAACTGAAAACTGCTGTTCACAAATGCTCTCCATCCAACCTCACTGAGCTCGAGCTGTTTTGCAAGGAGGAATGGGAAAAAATTTCAGTCTCTCGATGTGCAAAACTGATAGAGACATACCCCAAGCGACTTACAGCTGTAATCGCAGCAAAAGGTGGCGCTACAAAGTATTAACTTAAGGGGGCTGAATAATTTTGCACGCCCAATTTTTCAGTTTATGAATTGTTAAAAAAGTTTGAAATATCCAATAAATGTCGTTCCACTTCATGATTGTGTCCCACTTGTTGTTGATTCTTCACAAAAAAAATACAGTTTTATATCTTTATGTTTGAAGCCTGAAATGTGGCAAAAGGTCGCAAAGTTCAAGGGGGCGGATACTTTCGCAAGGCACTGTATCTGGAGTATTTCTCCTGTCCTATCCGGTTTCCTGTGTGAATTTAAGTATGCTCTCTCTAATTCACTCTCTCTCTCTCTCTCTCGGATGACCTGAGCCTTAGGACCATGCCTCATGACTACCTAGCCTGATGACTCCTTGCTGTCCCCAGTCCACCTGGCCGTGCTGCTGCTCCAGTTTCAACTGTTCTGCCTGCGGCTATGGAACCCGAACCAGTTCACCGGATGTGCTACCTGTCCCAGACCTGCTGTTTTCAACTCTCTGGAGACAGCAGATACTCAATGATCGGCTATGAAAAGCCACCTGACATTTACTCCTGAGGTGCTGACTTGCTGCACCCTCAACAACCACTGTGATTATTAGTATTTGACCCTGCTGGTCATCTATGAACATTTTGGCCATGTTCTGTTATAATCTCCACCCGTCACAGCCAGAAAAGGACTGGCCACCCCTCATAGCCTCTCCCCTCATAATTCCTCTCTAGGATTCTTCATAGGTTCTGGCCTTTCTAGGTAGTTTTTCCTAGCTACCGTGCTTCTACACCTGCATTGCCTACTGTTTGGGGTTTTAGGCTGGGTTTCTGTACAGCACTTTGAGATATCAGCTGACGTAAGAAGGGCTATATAAATACATTTGATTGATTACATTCTACTTTGCCGTACTGAACTCTACTTTACTGTACTCTACTGTCCTTTGATTCAAAAAACGACCATACTGTATTAAGACAAGCTTTTTTTTTTCATGGCCTATATAAATTGAAAATGACAAGTAGACCAACAAGCCTTACATTACTAAAATGTGTAGAGTAATTTCAGTTGTACAGATCTGTGCTTAGTCTACTCAAATATGAGTTTTAAATCACACTGCAAATACAGAAGAAATTGTCTTGAAAAATGTTGGCCGCAACCAGGATCAAATCCGATTATTTTGTCACATGTCAAGAACAGTTGTAGACTAACAGTGAAATGCTTACTACTGGGGTTAAGGACCCCACCAGAGGGCAATGCCGTCCCTATTTTGACTTAATTCCTGTTCTAGAGCGGAAACTCTATTTTAGGTTCCACCTCCAAAGAATAAGGGAGGCTACATATTCACGAATTGGGGGTGGGAAGGAACATCGTCACGTGGAGAAACATCAACAAATAAGGCACTGACAGCTGTCAGTGTAGCTGGCTAGCTAATGTCTTGATGTTGCTGTTTGTTCTTTACTGTATTCAAAAGATTAGCCAGCTGGCTGGTTCTGGATATGTCATAAGCATTTAGGGAAAACTTTGCAACAAATGGAAACCAGTATCTTTGACTTCGCCATCTATTGTTATCTAAAGTTTTAGCATTTTCATATAAATAAACGGAATAAGACAAAACTCAGGTAATATAGATAACTATTGAAAGGTTTGGGATAGAGATGCGCTTCCTTCATTGTTATGGACACTGTGCAACCTTTGGTAGGTAGGCTGCTGCCAGGCTTCGGCTGCGGTACAGCAAAGCCAAGTCAGCTGTGCTCAAGGTTCTCACGGGGAAGTGAAATGACTTTGCACATAATGCACTCCGCAAATGGCATGTAACAACACCCTGAGCGCATTGGACATGAAACACCAATACAAATGTAACAGCACAACAACACAGATTAACGAGTTCCTTGACACCAGTCTCAACGTCATCAGTGAAGAGGCGACTCCGGGATGCTGGCCTTCTAGGCACAGTTCTTCTGTCCAGTGTCTGTTCTTTTGCCCATGTTAATATTTTCTTTTTATTGGCCAGTCTGAGATACGGCTTTTTCTTTGTAACTGTGCCTAAAAGGCCAGTATCCCAGAGTCGCCTCCTCACTGTTGACACTGAAACTGGTGTTTTGCGGGTACTATTTAATGAAGCTGCCAGTTGAGGACTTGTGAGGTATCCGTTTCTCAAACTAGACACTCTAATGTACTTGTTCTCATACTAAGTTGGGCAGAACAAGAATAGACTGACGAGTTTCAGACGAAAGTCCTTTGTTTCTGGCCATTTTGAGCCTGTAATCGAACCCACAAGTGCTGGTGCTAGATACTCAACTAGTCTAAAGGCAGACAGTTGTATTGCTTCTTTAATCAGGACAACCGTTTTCATCTGTGCTAACATAATTGTAAAAGGCTTTTCTAATGATCAATTAGCCAACACAACATGCCATTGGAACACAGGAGTTATGGTTGCTGATAATGGGCTTCTGTAGATATTCCATTTTTAAAAATCAGCAGTTTCCAGCTACAATAGTCATTTACAACATTAACAATGTATACACTGGATTTCTGATTAATTTGATGTTATTTTAAATTGACAAAAAATGTGCTTCCTTTCAAGAACAAGGACATTTCTAAGTGACCCCAAACTTTTGAATGGAAGTTATCATACTTTGACAAAAATGATGAGGTAAATCATTGTACAACACCATGGGTAAGCTCTGGCCATCATCGTTCAGCTTGAGTAAGTGGATTTCAGTTGATATGGGTGTTTTAACATGGACATCAGCTTTAGGGAGCGGTAATATAGTGGCCAATTGTAGTTGAAATTGAGATCAACTGGGCGGGTAATCTTAGCGCATATTATTGGTTTAACGAGAGATCACCTGGTGTTGAGACTGTTGGTTGTAATTGACCCTAAAAGTCGTTTTGGAAAAATGATAACATCCTTGAATTCTCTCTCCAGTCATGTAATATGAACAAATATGTAGTACGATGGAGTAGGAATAAATACTTAACTTACATTTAAACACATTTAACTCAAAAGTGATGGCTCACGACACATTGTACATTGTATTGTAGTTTGTAGTTATATAGGCTAACCCTAGGGGGTATGCAATACCTTATACAAGAAACCAGCTGTAAAGTACCTGGGAAAGACGTGTCTGTGATACATTATGGGGATTTCATTGTTTCATTTCTTTGACATTCAGAGGCTGACTTTGCTTGGGAAGTAATCTAATTTTGTCACTATCAATTGATTAAGCTAGTCACTATCTGTACAACAGTAGATATTTAACCCAGACCATTTGTAGGGAAACACTTATTACCTTCTCTCATTAGGTTAAGCCTAATGACGTCTCAGATTGAACTATTTTCAAATGGGGATCATTTTGTTGCAAACAAGGCACACTTTGGCATTGGAAAAATATGTTAAGATGAACACATAGGCCTATCCCTGTCCATTCTCAGTCTGTAATTTGTTTTATTACAAAAATATTATACTAATATGTTAAATTACATAGAATTGCATGGAATGTTAATGAAACTTAATTATTTCTCTGTGCTGCAAATACGATGATAGATTCATCTGATAGCTTCTACTATAAATGAAATCTTTCCACCCCTACTCTTGACTACGGTGGTCTGCAAACCCACAAACTCCTGGCCTGCAACCCCATGCACTATCAAAATTATCGCTTTGCCATGTAATGCTAACAGGACAAAGAACAGTTTTTAAAACGACATATCTAAAGTTTTAGTCTGTCCAAGAATTGAGGGTAAATTGTAGACATGTTCTCTGCTTTCCATTTCATTTTAATTATTATTTTGGATATAGGGGATGGTTCAGGCAGGGCCATCCATTCTCATTTCAGAGAGGTCCAATTTTCCCCATGTAACCCTTACTATAAATAAATGTTCACTCCCTAGCCCTAGGGTACATGGGCTATCCCTAATGTCTTCCCCAACGATGGTATAAAAACCAATAACAACTCAGTGAATCCTGATGATGTAATCTATTTAGAACATGCTTAACCTTGTCCCCAGGCTCGATTTGCTGACATATAGAGCCTGGTAACACTGCTATAAAGACTTGAAAGGGGTGTAGTTAAAATCGAGGCATGAGAGGGAGCGAGCTGGCTACAGCTGTATTATGGGAATTTGAGAAATGGCAAAGTGTTCGATCACATTAACCATATTATTTTTGGGAAGCTCAACTGATTCTGTGTTCGGGCATATACAGTTTATAAGTGGAAAAAAAATCGAAGATGCATACTTTCAGATTGTCCTAACTCACTTCGTTGTTTAAATCACTTGCTCTGCTTGGCACATTAAACTCAACAATGTAGTAGGGAGGTTCTAAGGGTTCTGCTAGATGGTGATGGACTGAGCGATCAGCCAATTAAAACGGACTGTTCACCAGTGGTGGAATAAGTACCCAATTTTCATCCTTGAGCATAAGTAAAAAGATACCTTAATAGAAAATGGCTCAAGTAAACGTGAAAGTCAACCAATAAAATACTACTTGAGTAAAAGTCTAAAAGTATTTGGTTTTAAATGTACTTAAGTATCAAAAGTAAAATAATAAATAATAGAAAATTCCAGACAACACGATTTTCTTGTGTTTTAAATTTACAGATAGCCAGGTGCACAGTTCAACACTCAGATTTAATTTGCAAACTAAGCATTTGTGTTTAGTGAGTCTGCCAGATCAGAGGCAGTAGGAATGACCAGGGATGTTATCTTGATAAGTGTGTGAATTAGACAATTATCCTGTGCAGCTAAGCATTCAAAATGTGATGTGTACTTTTGGGTGTCAGGCAAAATGTAAGGAGTAAAAAGTACATTATTTTCTTTAGGAATGTAGTGGAGTAAAAGTTGTCAAAAACATAAATAGTAAATAAAAGTACAGATAAAATGTACTTTACACCACTTCTGTTTTCACTGGTCCTGCCATAGACTCCCCGTCAAGTCCAGTTCTGAGGCGCTGTGAAACCAGACGTCTCGACAGAGAGAGAGTGTCTGGTGGGCAAGACTAGAACATGCTATCTCTGCGGAAGAGGCGGAGCTTGGTCAGGAAGTTGAAGTAGGTGAATGTAAGGCAGACCAACAGGTTCTTCATTGGGTAAAGCAGGGGTGTGATGTAGCCGTGGACAGAGATCAGAGCGAGGCGCAGCAGCAGGAAAGGCAGGTCCTGCAGGAAAAAGCCAGCTGATGGCAGTAGAGCGCTGTGAGGCGTCACTGCCAGACGGAGACAGGACAGAAATGCCAGGATGTAGACAGCAAACACCCAGCCAGAGTAAAACACATCTGGAATCCCCGCCACGCGCACCAGCTCCACCACATCCATCCAGAACAGGAAGCTGTGAACAATCACCTCTGACCTCATATCCTGGGACCACAGGACACGGAGCGGGCCAGAGTGGGAGTGTGACGAGTATAGGTAGGCCGCGCTGGTTGGTCGTGAGCCGACTGCTTCCTGGTCTCTCCACCTCCCTGTACCAGAACCGTTCCCCAACACCCCGTTCTGCCCCCTCTCATAGTACAGTTGGCCCGACACGCTGTTCACCTGCTCCAGGTGGGTCAGAACAGGACCCGGCATGTCCAGATCCATTTCCATACGGTCTGCTGGAGGAGACAACAGGACATCATTATATAGTAGTATCAGTGGTGCCCACATTGATCATGTCCCTGCTTAGAATAATAAAAATTGACTTATTTTATAGAAATTGGTCAAGCCTTTCATCAAATAGCAGAAAACAGATCATTCAGTCGAATTTTTTACCGGTTACAGACCATGGCAATATTGTCTACATCAGGGATGTCAAACTCATTTGACCGCATTTGGTCTTCAACGAGGTCCGGAGGGCCACATTGAAAATGTGTTCTATTTCCTCGCTGACAAAACATGGATAAAATAATCTCAATGAATTGTTTTGGGAATTGTTGATGCTCTCTGACTGTTTAGCTTTTTCAGCGAGCTGGACCGTCAAAAAACAATATGAATGTAGGTCCATCATCATTACTACAGTTTCCATTTGGATTTAGTCATTTCTAAAAAGGTCCAATGCAGCTGTCTTTTTATCTCAAATAATATTTGATTCTGTATAATTCTGGCCCTTCTTTGGACACTGTGTTAGCTAACCTCCAGACAAGCTTCAATGCCATACAACACTCCTACAACTGCTCATAAAACTAAATGCATGCTCTTCAACCGATCGCTGCCCGCACCTGCCCGCCAGTCCAGCATCACTACTCTGGACGGTTCTGACTTAGAATATGTGGACAACTACAAATACCTAGATGTCTGGTTAGACAGTAAACTCTCCTTCCAGACTCACAGTAAGCATCTCCAATCCAAAATTAAATCTAGAACCGGTTTCCTAATTCGCAACAAAGCATCCTTCACGCATGCTGCTAAACATACCCTCGTAAAACTGACTATCCTACCAATCCTTGACTTCAGCGATGTCATTTACAAAATAGCCTCCAACACTCTACTCAGTAAATTGTATCCAGTCTACTACAATGCCATCCGTTTTGTCACCAAAGCCCCATATATTACCCACCACTGTGACCTGTATGCTCTCGTTGGCTGGCCCTCGCTTTGTATTCGTCGCCGAACCCACTGGCTCCAGGTCATCTATAAGTCTTTGCTAGGTAAAGCCCCACCTTATCTCAGCTCACTGGTCACCATAGCAGCAATCACCCGTAGCACACACTTCAGCAGGTATATTTGACTGGTCACCCCCAAAGCCTATTCCTCCTTTGGCCGCCTTTCCTTCCAGGTATCTGCTGCCAATGACAGGAACGAATAGCAAAAATCACTGAAGATGGAGACATATTTCCCTCACTAACTTTAAGCATCAGCTATCAGAGCAGCTCACAGATCATTGCACCTGTACATAGCCCATGTACATGGCCCATCTGTAAATAGCCCATCCAACGACCTCATCCCCATATTGTTATTATTTATTTATTTTTGCTCCTTTTCACCCCAGTATCTCTACTTGCACATTCATATTCTGCACATCTATCACTCCAGTGTTTAATTTCTAAATTCTAATTACTTTGCCACTATGGCCTACTTATTGCCTTATTGCATTTGCACACACTGTATATAGATTTTTTTCTGTTGTGTTATTGACTGTACGTTTGCTTATTCCATGTGTAACTCTGTGTTGTTGTTTGTGTCACACTGCTTTGCTTTTTCTTGGCCAGGTTGCAGTTGTAAAGGGAGAACTTGTTCTCAACTGGCCTACCTGGTTAAATAAAGGTGAAATAAACAATATCTGGGTAAGAATTAAGTATCTTACTGTGATTGAAAACAATCAAAATGGTTAAAAATAGTTCTTAGCAATGAGCAATTTCTCAAGCTTGAATTTTGCTAGGACTGTCTGGGAGTGGTATGAGTGGGGAGAGGAAAACTGAAAACTAGCTGTCATTGGCAGAGGTTTGGAACCATCTTTGTTATTGGTCTATTAATTAATTGGGGCGGCAGGGTAGCCTAGTGTAGGGTAGCCTAGTGTGTTGGACTAATAACCGAAAGGTTGCAAGTTCAAATCTCCGAGCTGACAAGGTACAAAAATATAAAATAAAATCTGTCGTTCTGCCCCTGAACAGGCAGTTAACCCACTGTTCCTATCTGTGAGCTGCTCTGACAGCTGATGCTTAAATATAATCAATTGTTCTTAACTGACTTGCCTAGTTAAATAAAGGTAAAATAAAAAATATAAAATAAAATGTAACGCCCAGTGATGTCACCAGGCAGGCAAAAACTCCATCCCACAAAAACAGGCGGTCTTTTCAAACAGCTCTAACAGTAAAGGGGAATAATCAATTTCATACTACCATTCCAACCTCAATTTGGAAATATACACTACCTTTCAAAAGTTTGGGGTCACTTAGAAATGTCCTTGTTTTTGCACATTTTTTGTCCATTGAAAATATCAAATTGATCAGAAATTCAGTGTATGTGTTAATGTTAATGTTGTAAATGACTATTGTAGCTGGTAACGGCTGATTTTGAATGGAATATCTACAGAGGCCCATTATCAGCAACCATCACTCAGTGGGTTGAGTCACTGATGTGATCTTCCTGTCTGGGTTGGCCCCCCCTCCTTGGGTTGTGCTGTGGCGGAGATCTTTGTGGGCTATACTCGGCCTTGTCTCAGGATGGTAAGTTGGTGGTTGAAGATATCCCTATTAGTGGTGTGGGGGCTGTGCTTTGGCAAAGTGGGTGGGGTTATATCCTTCCTGTTTGGCCCTGTCCGGGGGTGTCATCGGATGGGTCCACAGTGTCTCCTGACCCCTCCTGTCTCAGCCTCCAGTATTTATGCTGCAGTAGTTTATGTGTTGGGGAGCTAGGGTCAGTTTGTTATATCTGGAGTACTTCTCCTGTCCTATGTGAAGTTAAGTATGCTCTCTCTAATTCTCTCTCTCGCTTTCTCTCTCTCGGAGGAGGACCTGAGCCCTAGGACCATGTCTCAGGACTACCTGGCATGATGACTCATTGCTGTCGCCAGTCCACCTGGCCGTGCTGCTGCTCCAGTTTCAACTGTTCTGCCTGTGATTATTATTATTTGACCATGCTGGTCATTTATGAACATTTGAACATCTTGGCCATGTTCTGTTATAATCTTCACCCGGCACAGCCAGAAGAGGACTGGCCACCCCACATAGCCTGGTTCCTCTCAAGGTTTCTTCCTAGGTTTTGGCCTTTCTAGGGAGTTTTTCCTAGCCACCGTGCTTCTGTACCTGCATTGCTTGCTGTTTGGGGTTTTAGGCTGGGTTTCTGTACAGCACTTTGAGATATCAGCTGATGTACAAAGAGCTATATAAATACATTGATTTGATTTGATCACTCCCATGTTCCAATGGCAAATTTTGTTAGCTAATACAAGTCGATCATTTTAAAAGGCAAATTGATCATTAGAAAAGCCTTTTGCGTTTATGTTAGCACAGCTGAAAACTGTTGTCCTGATTAAAGAAGCAATAAAAAAAATGGCATTCTGTTGAGTATCTGGAGCATCAGCATTTGTGGTTTTGACTACAGGCTCAAATTGTCCAGAAACAAAGCACTTTCTTCTGAAACTAGTCAGTCTACACCTCAAGTCCTCAACTGACATCTTCATTAAATAGTACCCGCAAAGCACCAGTGTCATCGTCAACAGTGAAGAGGTGACTCCGGGATGCTGGCCTTCTAGGCAGAGTTGCAAGAAAAAGCCATATCTCAGACTGGCCAATAAAAATAAAAGATTAAGATGGGCAAAAGAACACAGACACTGGACAGAGGAACTCTGCTTAGAAGGCCAGTACTCCGGAGTCGCCTCTTCACTGTTGACGTCGAGACTGGTGTTTTGCGGGTACTATTTAATGAAGCTGCCAGTTGAGGACTTGTGAGGCGTCTGTTTCTCAAACTAGACACTAATGTACTTCTCCTCGTGCTCAGTTGGGCACTGGGGCCTCCCACTCTTTCTATTCTGGTTAGAGCCAGTTTGCTCTGTTCTGTGAAGGGAGTAGTACACAGCGTTGTACGAGATCTTCAGTTTCTTAGCAATTTCTTGCATGGAATAGCCTTCATTTCTCAGAACAAGAATAGACTCACGAGTTTCCGAAGAAAGTGCTTTGTTTCTAGACATTTTGAGCCTGTAATCGAACCCACAAATGCTGATGGCGCTGAATGCTTCCGGCGCCGACAGAGATGGCCGCCTCGCTTCGCGTTCCTAGGAAACTATGCAGTTTTTTGTTTTTTTACGTGTTATTTCTTACATTAGTACCCCAGGTCATCTTAGGTTTCATTACATACAGTTGAGAAGAACTACTGAATATAAGATCAGCGTCAACTCACCATCAGTACGACCAAGAATATGTTTTTCGCGACGCGGATCCTGTGTTGTGCCTTACAAACAGGACAACGGAGTGGATTCCATGCAGCGACCCAAAAAAACAACTCCGAAAAAGAGGGAAACAAGGCGGTCTTCTGGTCAGACTCCGGAGACGGGCACACCGTGCACCACTCCCTAGCATTCTTCTTGCCAATGTCCAGTCTCTTGACAACAAGGTTGATGAAATCCGAGCATGGGTAGCATTCCAGAGGGACATCAGAGACTGTAACGTTCTTTGCTTCACGGAAACGTGGCTCACTGGAAAGACGCTATCCGAGGCGGTGCAGCCAACGGGTTTCTCCACGCATCGCGCAGACAGAAACAAACATATTTCTGGTAAGAAGAGGGTCTCGACCCCGCCCTGTGCAACTGGGTAATGGACTTCCTGACGGGCAGCCCCCAGGTGGTGAGGGTAGGCAACAACATCTCCTCCCCGCTGATCCTCAACACTGGGGCCCCACAAGGGTGCGTTCTGAGCCCTCTCCTGTACTCCCTGTTCACCCACGACTGCGTGGCCACGCACGCCTCCAACTCAATCATCAAGTTTGCGGACGACACAACAGTGGTAGGCTTGATTACCAACAACGACGAGACGGCCAAGGGAGGAGGTGAGGGCCCTCGGAGTGTGGTGTCAGGAAAATAACCTCACACTCAACGTCAACAAAACTAAGGAGATGATTGTGGACTTCAGGAAACAGCAGAGGGAACACCCCCCTATCCACATCGATGGAACAGTAGTGGAGAGGGTAGCAAGTTTTAAGTTCCTCGGCATACACATCACAGACAAACTGAATTGGTCCACTCACACAGACAGCATTGTGAAGAAGGCGCAGCAGCGCCACTTCAACCTCAGGAGGCTGAAGAAATTCGGTTTGTCACCAAAAGCACTCACAAACTTCTACAGATGCACAATCGAGAGCATCCTGGCGGGCTGTATCACCGCCTGGTACGGCAACTGCTCCGCCCTCAACCGTAAGGCTCTCCAGAGGGTAGTGAGGTCTGCACAACGCATCACCGGGGGCAAACTACCTGCCCTCCAGGACACCTACACCACCCGATGTCACAGGAAGGCCATAAAGATCATCAAGGACATTAACCACCCGAGCCACTGCCTGTTCACCCCGCTATCATCCAGAAGGCGAGGTCAGTACAGGTGCATCAAAGCTGGGACCGAGAGACTGAAAAACAGCTTCTATCTCAAGGCCATCAGACTGTTAAACAGCCACCACTAACATTGAGTGGCTGCTGCCAACACACTGACTCAACTCCAGCCACTTTAATAATGGGAATTGATGGGAAATGTAAATATATCACTAGCCACTTTAAACAATGCTACCTTATATAATGTTACTTACCCTACATTATTCATCTCATATGCATACGTATATACTGTACTCTATATCATCGACTGTATCCTTATGTAATACATGTATCACTAGCCACTTTAACTATGCCACTTTGTTTACATACTCATCTCATATGTATATACTGTACTCGATACCATCTACTGTATCTTGCCTATGCTGCTCTGTACCACCACTCATTCATATATCCTTATGTACATATTCTTTATCCCCTTACACTGTGTACAAGACAGTTGTTTTGGAATTGTTAGTTAGATTACTTGTTGGTTATTACTGCATTGTCGGAACTAGAAGCACAAGCATTTCGCTACACTCGCATTAACATCTGCTAACCATGTGTATGTGACAAATAAAATTTGATTTGATTTGATTTTGATTTGATGCTCCAGATACTCAACTAGTCTAAAGGCCAGCTTTGTTGCTTCTTTAATCAGAACAGTTTTCAGCTGTGCTAAAATAATTGCATAAGGGTTTTCTAATGATCAATTAGCCTTTTAAAATGATCAACTTCGATTAGCTAACACGTGCCATTGGAAAACAGGAGTGATGGTTGCTGATATTGGGCCTCTGTACGCCTATATAGATATTCCATTCAAAATCAGCCGTTTCCAGCTACAATAGTAATTTACAACATTAACAATGTCTACACTGTATTTCTGATCAATTTGATGTTATTTTTATGTTTTTTGACTGCACTGGGCATTTAAAATATTTTAACATTTGTAAAGGCAGTTTCTTGGCAATTTCTTCTTTAAATTCATTTCTCAGAACAAGAACAGGACATTTCAAGGAAATTTCTAAGTGACCCCAAACTTTTGAACAGTAGTGTACATCACTAGTAGAAGATTACATCACTAGTAGTATCAGTAGCAGATATACGTCACTAGTAGCAGATATACGTCACTAGTAGCAGATATACGTCACTAGTAGCAGATATACATCACTAGTAGCAGATATACATCACTAGTAGCAGATATACATCACTAGTAGCAGATATACATCACTAGTAGCAGATATACATCACTAGTAGCAGATATACATCACTAGTAGCAGATATACATCACTAGTAGCAGATATACATCACTAGTAGCAGATATACATCACTAGTAGCAGATATACATCACTAGTAGCAGATATACATCACTAGTAGCAGATATACATCACTAGTAGCAGATATACATCACTAGTAGCAGATATACATCACTAGTAGCAGATATACATCACTAGTAGCAGATATACATCACTAGTAGCAGATATACATCACTAGTAGCAGATATACATCACTAGTAGCAGATATACATCACTAGTAGCAGATATACATTACTAGTAGCAGATATACATTACTAGTAGCAGATATACATTACTAGTAGCAGATATACATTACTAGTAGCAGATATACATTACTAGTAGCAGATATACATTACTAGTAGCAGATATACATTACTAGTAGCAGATATACATTACTAGTAGCAGATATACATTACTAGTAGCAGATATACATTACAAGTAGCAGATATACATTACTAGTAGCAGATATACATTACTAATAGCAGATATACATCACTAGTAGCAGATATACATTACTAGTAGCAGATATACATTACTAGTAGCAGATATACATTACTAGTAGCATCAGTAGCAGATATACATTACTAGTAGCAGATATACATCACTAGTAGCAGATATACATCACTAGTAGCAGATATACATCACTAGTAGCATCAGTAGCAGATATACATTACTAGTAGCATCAGTAGCAGATATACATTACTAGTAGCAGATATACATCACTAGTAGCAGATATACATCACTAGTAGCATCAGTAGCAGATATACATTACTAGTAGCAGATATACATCACTAGTAGCATCAGTAGCAGATATACATTACTAGTAGCAGATATACATCACTAGTAGCAGATATACATCACTAGTAGCATCAGTAGCAGATATACATCACTAGTAGCAGATATACATCACTAGTAGCAGATATACATCACTAGTAGCAGATATACATCACTAGTAGCAGATATACATCACTAGTAGCAGATATACATCACTAGTAGCAGATATACATCACTAGTAGCAGATATACATCACTAGTAGCAGATATACATCACTAGTAGCATCAGTAGCAGATATACATTACTAGTAGCAGATATACATCACTAGTAGCATCAGTAGCAGATATACATTACTAGTAGCAGATATACATCACTAGTAGCAGATATACATTACTAGTAGCAGATATACATCACTAGTAGCATCAGTAGCAGATATACATTACTAGTAGCAGATATACATCACTAGTAGCAGATATACATCACTAGTAGCAGATATACATCACTAGTAGCAGATATACATCACTAGTAGCAGATATACATCACTAGTAGCAGATATACATCACTAGTAGCATCAGTAGCAGATATACATTACTAGTAGCAGATATACATCACTAGTAGCAGATATACATCACTAGTAGCAGATATACATCACTAGTAGCAGATATACATCACTAGTAGCAGATATACATCACTAGTAGCATCAGTAGCAGATATACATCACTAGTAGCATCAGTAGCAGATATACATCACTAGTAGCAGATATACATGACTAGTAGCAGATATACATCACTAGTAGCAGATATACATCACTAGTAGCAGATATACATCACTAGTAGCAGATATACATCACTAGTAGCAGATATACATCACTAGTAGCAGATATACATTACTAGTAGCATCAGTAGCAGATATACATTACTAGTAGCAGATATACATCACTAGTAGCATCAGTAGCAGACATACATTACTAGTAGCAGATATACATCACTAGTAGCAGATATACATCACTAGTAGCATCAGTAGCAGATATACATCACTAGTAGCAGATATACATCACTAGTAGCAGATACACATCAATAGTAGCAGATATACATCACTAGTAGCAGATATACATCACTAGTAGCAGATATACATCACTAGTAGCAGATATACATCACTAGTAGCATCAGTAGCAGATATACATTACTAGTAGCAGATATACATTACTAGTAGCAGATATACATCACTAGTAGCAGATATACATCACTAGTAGCATCAGTAGCAGATATACATTACTAGTAGCATCAGTAGCAGATATACATCACTAGTAGCAGATATACATCACTAGTAGCATATATACATCACTAGTAGCAGATATACATCACTAGTAGCAGATATACATCACTAGTAGCAGATATACATCACTAGTAGCATCAGTAGCAGATATACATTACTAGTAGCAGATATACATCACTAGTAGCATCAGTAGCAGATATACATTACTAGTAGCAGATATACATGACTAGTAGCACATATACATCACTAGTAGCAGATATACATCACTAGTAGCATCAGTAGCAGATATACATTACTAGTAGCAGATATACATCACAAGTAGCATCAGTAGCAGATATACATTACTAGTAGCAGATATACATCACTAGTAGCAGATATACATCACTAGTAGCAGATATACATTACTAGTAGCATCAGTAGCAGATATACATTACTAGTAGCAGAGATACATCACTAGTAGCATCAGTAGCAGATATAAATTAATAGTAGCAGATTTACATCACTAGTAGCAGATATACATTACTAGTAGCAGATATACATTACTAGTAGCAGATATACATCACTAGTAGCAGATATACATCACTAGTAGCAGATATACATCACTAGTAGCAGATATACATTACTAGTAGCATCAGTAGCAGATATACATTACTAGTAGCAGATATACATCACTAGTAGCATCAGTAGCAGATATAAATTAATAGTAGCAGATTTACATCACTAGTAGCAGATATACATTACTAGTAGCAGATATACATCACTAGTAGCAGATATACATCACTAGTAGCAGATATACATCACTAGTAGTATCAGTAGCAGATATACATCACTAGTAGCAGATATACATTACTAGTAGTATCAGTAGCAGATATACATTACTAGTAGCAGATATACATCACTAGTAGCAGATATACATTACTAGTAGCAGATATACATTACTAGTAGCAGATATACATCACTAGTAGCAGATATACATCACTAGTAGCAGATATACATCACTAGTAGCAGATATACATCACTAGTAGCAGATATACATCACTAGTAGCAGATATACATCACTAGTAGCAGATATACATCACTAGTAGCATCAGTAGCAGATATACATTACTAGTAGCAGATATACATTACTAGTAGCAGATATACATCACTAGTAGCAGATATACATCACTAGTAGCAGATATACATCACTAGTAGTATCAGTAGCAGATATACATCACTAGTAGCAGATATACATTACTAGTAGTATCAGTAGCAGATATACATTACTAGTAGCAGATATACATCACTAGTAGCAGATATACATTACTAGTAGCAGATATACATTACTAGTAGCAGATATACATCACTAGTAGCAGATATACATCACTAGTAGCATATATACATCACTAGTAGCAGATATACATCACTAGTAGCAGATATACATCACTAGTAGCATCAGTAGCAGATATATATTACTAGTAGCAGATATACATCACTAGTAGCATCAGTAGCAGATATACATTACTAGTAGCAGATATACATCACTAGTAGCACATATACATCACTAGTAGCAGATATACATCACTAGTAGCATCAGTAGCAGATATACATTACTAGTAGCAGATATACATCACAAGTAGCATCAGTAGCAGATATACATTACTAGTAGCAGATATACATCACTAGTAGCAGATATACATCACTAGTAGCAGATATACATCACTAGTAGTATCAGTAGCAGATATACATCACTAGTAGCAGATATACATTACTAGTAGTATCAGTAGCAGATATACATTACTAGTAGCAGATATACATCACTAGTAGCAGATATACATCACTAGTAGCAGATATACATTACTAGTAGCAGATATACATCACTAGTAGCAGATATACATCACTAGTAGCATATATACATCACTAGTAGCAGATATACATCACTAGTAGCATCAGTAGCAGATATACATTACTAGTAGCAGATATACATCACTAGTAGCATCAGTAGCAGATATACATTACTAGTAGCAGATATACATCACTAGTAGCACATATACATCACTAGTAGCAGATATACATCACTAGTAGCATCAGTAGCAGATATACATTACTAGTAGCAGATATACATCACAAGTAGCATCAGTAGCAGATATACATTACTAGTAGCAGATATACATCACTAGTAGCAGATATACATCACTAGTAGCAGATATACATCACTAGTAGTATCAGTAGCAGATATACATCACTAGTAGCAGATATACATTACTAGTAGTATCAGTAGCAGATATACATCACTAGTAGCAGATATACATTACTAGTAGCAGATATACATCACTAGTAGCAGATATACATCACTAGTAGCAGATATACATTACTAGTAGCAGATATACATCACTAGTAGCAGATATACATCACTAGTAGCAGATATACATTACTAGTAGCAGATATACATCACTAGTAGCAGATATACATCACTAGTAGCAGATATACATTACTAGTAGCAGATATACATCACTAGTAGCAGATATACATTACTAGTAGCAGATATACATCACTAGTAGCAGATATACATTACTAGTAGCAGATATACATCACTAGTAGCAGATATACATTACTAGTAGCATCAGTAGCAGATATACATCACTAGTAGCAGATATACATTACTAGTAGTATCAGTAGCAGATATACATTACTAGTAGCAGATATACATCACTAGTAGCAGATATACATTACTAGTAGCAGATATACATCACTAGTAGCAGATATACATCACTAGTAGCAGATATACATCACTAGTAGCAGATATACATTACTAGTAGCAGATATACATTACTAGTAGCAGATATACATCACTAGTAGCAGATATACATTACTAGTAGCAGATATACATCACTAGTAGCAGATATACATTACTAGTAGCAGATATACATCACTAGTAGCAGATATACATTACTAGTAGCATCAGTAGCAGATATAAATTAATAGTAGCAGATTTACATCACTAGTAGCAGATATACATCACTAGTAGCAGATATACATCACTAGTAGCAGATATACATTACTAGTAGCAGATATACATCACTAGTAGCAGATATACATCACTAGTAGCAGATATACATCACTAGTAGCATCAGTAGCAGATATACATCACTAGTAGCAGATTTACATCACTAGTAGCAGATATACATCACTAGTAGCAGATTTACATCACTAGTAGCAGATATACATCACTAGTAGCATCAGTAGCAGATATACATCACTAGTAGCAGATTTACATCACTAGTAGCAGATATACATCACTAGTAGCAGATTTACATCACTAGTAGCAGATATACATCACTAGTAGCATCAGTAGCAGATATACATTACTAGTAGCAGATATACATTACTAGTAGCAGATATACATCACTAGTAGCAGATATACATCACTAGTAGCAGATATACATCACTAGTAGTATCAGTAGCAGATATACATCACTAGTAGCAGATATACATTACTAGTAGTATCAGTAGCAGATATACATTACTAGTAGCAGATATACATCACTAGTAGCAGATATACATCACTAGTAGCAGATATACATTACTAGTAGCAGATATACATCACTAGTAGCAGATATACATCACTAGTAGCATATATACATCACTAGTAGCAGATATACATCACTAGTAGCATCAGTAGCAGATATACATTACTAGTAGCAGATATACATCACTAGTAGCATCAGTAGCAGATATACATTACTAGTAGCAGATATACATCACTAGTAGCACATATACATCACTAGTAGCAGATATACATCACTAGTAGCATCAGTAGCAGATATACATTACTAGTAGCAGATATACATCACAAGTAGCATCAGTAGCAGATATACATTACTAGTAGCAGATATACATCACTAGTAGCAGATATACATCACTAGTAGCAGATATACATCACTAGTAGTATCAGTAGCAGATATACATCACTAGTAGCAGATATACATTACTAGTAGTATCAGTAGCAGATATACATTACTAGTAGCAGATATACATCACTAGTAGCAGATATACATCACTAGTAGCAGATATACATTACTAGTAGCAGATATACATCACTAGTAGCAGATATACATCACTAGTAGCATATATACATCACTAGTAGCAGATATACATCACTAGTAGCATCAGTAGCAGATATACATTACTAGTAGCAGATATACATCACTAGTAGCATCAGTAGCAGATATACATTACTAGTAGCAGATATACATCACTAGTAGCACATATACATCACTAGTAGCAGATATACATCACTAGTAGCATCAGTAGCAGATATACATTACTAGTAGCAGATATACATCACAAGTAGCATCAGTAGCAGATATACATTACTAGTAGCAGATATACATCACTAGTAGCAGATATACATCACTAGTAGCAGATATACATCACTAGTAGTATCAGTAGCAGATATACATCACTAGTAGCAGATATACATTACTAGTAGTATCAGTAGCAGATATACATCACTAGTAGCAGATATACATTACTAGTAGCAGATATACATCACTAGTAGCAGATATACATCACTAGTAGCAGATATACATTACTAGTAGCAGATATACATCACTAGCAGCAGATATACATCACTAGTAGCAGATATACATTACTAGTAGCAGATATACATTACTAGTAGCAGATATACATCACTAGTAGCAGATATACATTACTAGTAGCAGATATACATCACTAGTAGCAGATATACATTACTAGTAGCAGATATACATCACTAGTAGCAGATATACATTACTAGTAGCATCAGTAGCAGATATACATCACTAGTAGCAGATATACATTACTAGTAGTATCAGTAGCAGATATACATTACTAGTAGCAGATATACATCACTAGTAGCAGATATACATTACTAGTAGCAGATATACATCACTAGTAGCAGATATACATCACTAGTAGCAGATATACATCACTAGTAGCAGATATACATTACTAGTAGCAGATATACATTACTAGTAGCAGATATACATCACTAGTAGCAGATATACATTACTAGTAGCAGATATACATCACTAGTAGCAGATATACATTACTAGTAGCAGATATACATCACTAGTAGCAGATATACATTACTAGTAGCATCAGTAGCAGATATAAATTAATAGTAGCAGATTTACATCACTAGTAGCAGATATACATCACTAGTAGCAGATATACATCACTAGTAGCAGATATACATCACTAGTAGCAGATATACATCACTAGTAGCAGATATACATCACTAGTAGCAGATATACATCACTAGTAGCATCAGTAGCAGATATACATCACTAGTAGCAGATTTACATCACTAGTAGCAGATATACATCACTAGTAGCAGATTTACATCACTAGTAGCAGATATACATCACTAGTAGCATCAGTAGCAGATATACATCACTAGTAGCAGATTTACATCACTAGTAGCAGATATACATCACTAGTAGCAGATTTACATCACTAGTAGCAGATATACATCACTAGTAGCAGATATACATCACTAGTAGCAGATATACATCACTAGTAGCAGATATACATCAGTAGTAGCAGATATACATCACTAGTAGCATCAGTAGCAGATATACATTACTAGTAGCAGATTTATCACTACCATCTGAAGTAAGTGAGGCAGTAACAACGGCACCATGCCCAGTGAGGCAGTAACAACGGCACCATGCCCAGTGATGCAGTAACAACGGCACCATGCCCAGTGAGGCAGTAACAACAGTACCATGCCCAGTGAGGCAGTAACAACGGCACCATGCCCAGTGAGGCAGTAACAACGGCACCATGCCCAGTGAGGCAGTAACAACGGCACCATGCCCAGTGAGGCAGTAACAACGGCACCATGCCCAGTGAGGCAGTAACAACGGCACCATGCCCAGTGAGGCAGTAACAACAGTACCTTGTCCAGTGAGGCAGTAACAACAGTACCTTGTCCAGTGAGGCAGTAACAACAGTACCATGCCCAGTGAGGCAGTAACAACGGCACCATGCCCAGTGAGGCAGTAACAACAGTACCATGCCCAGTGAGGCAGTAACAACGGCTCCATGCCCAGTGAGGCAGTAACAACGGCTCCATGCCCAGTGAGGCAGTAACAACAGTACCATGCCCAGTGAGGCAGTAAGAACGGCACCATGCCCAGTGAGGCAGTAACAATGGCACCATGCCCAGTGAGGCAGTAACAATGGCACCATGCCCAGTGAGGCAGTAACAACAGCACCATGCCCAGTGAGGCAGTAACAATGGTACCTTGCCCAGTGAGGCAGCACGGCCGGATCCTCTCGATGATATCCACACAGATGAGAGAGAAGAGCACAAGAGAGATGGGCAGCTCAGAGAAGTGGTCCTGTCTGTACTGGGGTCCCTTATCCACCTGCACCTGAATGGACCAACGTAGAGCGAGATTGAGTTAGGGTTTAGGGCTACGGGTTAAGGTTAGATGTCAGGGGTTAAGGTTAGGGTTAGATGTCAGGGGTTAAGGCAGTTCAGAGAAGTGGTCCTATCTGTACTGTGATTCTTTATCCACCTGCATGGAGCAACTTAGAGAGAAACAGTTAAGGGTTAAGGTTAGGGTAAGGGCTTGGGGTTAGGATTTGGGGTTAGAGTTCAAGGGTTAAGGAAGCGCAGAGTATCTGTCCACCTGCATCAGAGAAAATGTCTTCTGTAACCATGTGTCAAATCAAATTTTATTTGTCACATGCGCCAAATACAACAGGTATTCAACGCTTACTTAGAAGCCCTTAAACAACAATGCAGTTAAGAAAATGCCTAAAAGAAAGTAAGAGATAAGAACAACAAATAATTAAAGAGCAGCAGTAAATAACAATAGCGGGGCTATATACAGAGGGTACCGGTAAAGAGTCAATGTGCGGGGGCACCGGTGTTGAGGTAATTGAGGTAAAATGTACATGTGCAGTCATGATAAAAAGTTTTGAGAATGACACAAATATTAATTTCCACAAAGTTTGCTGCTTCAGTGTCTAGATATTTTTGTCAGATGTTACTATTGAATACTGAAGTATAATTACAAGCATTTCATAAGTGTCAAAGGCTTTTATTGACAATTACATGAAGTTGATGCAAAGAGTCGAGATTTGCAGTGTTGACCCCTCTTTTTCAAGTCCTCTGCAATCTGCCCTGGCATGCTGTCAATTAACTTCTGGGCCACATCCTGGCTGATGGGCAGCCCATTCATGCATAATCAATGCTTGGAGTTTGTCAGAATTTGTGGGTTTTTGTTTGTCCACCCGACTCTTGAAGTTTGACCACAAGTTCTCAATGGGATTAAGGTCTGGGGAGTTTCCTGGCCATGGACCCAAAATATCAATGTTTTGTTCCCCGAGCTTCACAGTTTGGATGGTGTTCGACTTGCAAGCCTCCCCCTTTTTCCTCCAAACAAAATGATGGTCATTATGGCCAAACAGTTATATTTTTGTTTCATCAGACCAGAGGACATTTCTCCAACAAGTATGATCTTTGTACCCATGTGCAATTGCAAACTTTAGTCTGGCTTTTTATGGCAGTTTTGGAGCAGTGTCCTCTTCCTTGCTGAGCGCCCTTTCAGGTTATGCTGATATAGGACTCGCACTGTGGATATAGATCATTTTGTACCCGTTTCCTCCATCATCTTCACAAGGTCCAATGCTGTTGTTCTGTAATTGATTTGCACTTTTCGCACCAAAGTACGTTAATCTCTAGGATAAAGAACACGTCTCCTTCCTTAGCAGTATGACGGCTGCGTGGTCCCATGGTGTTTATACTTGCATACTATTGTTTGTACATATACATGTGGTACCTTCAGGCATTTGAACCAGACTTGTTTAGGTCTACAATTTTTTTCTGAGGTATTGGCTAAATGATTTAGATTTCCCATGATGTCAAGCATAGAGGCACTGAGTTTGAAGGTAGGCCTTGAAATACATCCACGGGTACACCTCCAATTGACTCAAATTATGTCAATTAGCCTATCACAAGCTTCTAAAGCCATGACATCATTTTCTGGAATTTCCAAGCTGTTTAAAGGCACACTCAACTTAGTGTATGTAAACTTCTGACCCACTGGAATTGTGATACAGTGAATTATAAGTGAAATAATCTGTCTGTAAACAATTGTTGGAAAAATTACTTGTGTCATGCACAAAATAGATGTCCTGACCGACTTGCCTAAACTATAGTTTGTTGAGAAGAAATTTGTGGAGTGATTGAAAAATTTGTTTTAATGACTCCAACGTAAGTGTATGTAAACTTCCGACTTCAACTGTAGGAAGAGTTATTACATTTTCCATCCAATTTTTATTCAAGTACCGTCATACCTTAAAAGTCTGATGGAAAGAGAAAGTTTTGGTACAATTTTCTTAATGCTGACAGATAATTGATTCGTTCGACATGGTGGGATATTTTTATAAATAATTATGCAAGAAATGGCAGTGGAAACACCTTCATGCTCAAATATTGATTTAATAACCATCATATGGAGTAATGCGATGATATGGTGTGTGGTCCTCCCACCACAACTCTGAAAAGCATGGAGTTTATTAGGCTACAGATGAAAACATGTATGAACTTCACAGGCTGGTGAAAGGTCATGAGCTTGGTGCTCCTTTCCAATAAATATTGAAGGGCTGATTCTGGTGACATGATGATCCATGCTTGATTTCCGTTTGACAAGAAAAATATTCTCCCTTTTATCCTTAATAATCTCATGGAGACTAGCCTACCCGTTCTGTATCTGTGAGCTGTTGGCCAGAGTGCATATACCATGACCAGAGTAGGCATATTTGCTATTTAATGCAACAGTTTTTGTGACAAAAACAAATGGTAGAGTTGAAAATGCAATAAAACACATTGAACTTTAGATGTTTTTCGGTACATGAAAACTTATGCAAAAAAAGTATATTTTGTGTGCACTACACACAGATTTTTTTATCTGCAACAAGTCGTAAAGTATACCTATAGAGAGACACCGTCAGGAAAACGTCTTCATAGAGACACCGTCAGGAAAACGTCTTCATGAGATAGAAAAATCTAAAATCTTTGTTATAAGATTTTGGCAGTAAGATCTCATTGAATGTCCTGTGTTTGTTATTAGGGTTAAGGTTAGTGTGAGACGGTTGAGGTGAGACGGTCAGGGTGAGACGGTCAGGGTGAGAATGTAATGACATGACGTAACCTTGTTTGAATTCCTACTTCATTCCACCGTGGATCAGGTTGATAGTTAAGCTGTTGTATTTAGGATTGTTAGTGAGTACCTGACTCCCCGTCACATCCTGTTCCTGTGTGTGTGTGTTTGGTCACTGTGCACACATACTCCACTCACAAGAGAGCCAAAGTCAAGTGACACATGCCCTGACATTTATATAAAAAAATAAAAAAATGTTTTACCTTGGAACCGGCGATCAGAATAGAGAAGCATGGTAACGTGCACAGAATCACATAGGCCAATGTTGTTGGTCTCCTGAAAAACAGCATGTTAGTCAATGACATAGGCCATGCTACAATCCAAATCCTCCAATACCCCAACCCTGGCATTGCCTCTACCAACTGAGCTATATATATATATATATATATGTTATGTATAATATAATGAGTAATGTATAATGTAATGTATAATGTATAATATATAATGTAAGGTATAATGTAATGTATAATGTATAATATATAATGTAATGTATAATGTAATGTATAATGTATAATATATAATGTAAGGTATAATGTAATTTATAATTTAATATATAGTAAGGTATAATGTAATGTAAAATGTAAGGTATAGTAAGGTATAATGTAATGTATAATGTATAATGTAATGTTATGTATAATGTAATGTATAGTAAGGTATAATGCAATGTATAATTTAATGTATAGTAAGGTATGTAATGTGTACAATATAATGTAATGTAATATAAGGTAATGTATAATATAGTGTATAATATAATGTAATATGTAATGTAAGGTACAATGTGATATGTAATATAAGGTATGCAATGTATAATGTAAGGTATACAATCATTTATAATATAATGACATGTTTAATATAATACGTAACGTAATGTATAATGTAAGGTATAATGTATAACGTAATGTATAATGTAATGTATTTTGTAATGTATAATGTAAGGTATAATGTAATGGATACTGTATAATATATAATGTAAGGTATAATGTAATATATAAGGTATAATGTAATGTATAATGTAAAGTATAATGTAATGTATAATGTAATGTATAATGTAATGTAATGTATAATGTAATGTATAATGTAATGTAATGTATAATGTAATGTATTTTGTAATGTATAATGTAATGTAAATTGTATAATATATAATGTAATGCATAATATATAATGTAAGGTATAATGTAATGGATACTGTATAATATATAATGTAAGGTATAATGTAATGGATACTATATAATATATAATGTAATGTATAATGTAATGGATACTGTATAATATATAATGTAAGGTATAATGTAATATATAATGTATAATGTAATATATAAGGTATAATGTAATGTATAATGTAAAGTATAATGTAATGTATAATGTAATGTATAATGTAATGTATTTTGTAATGTAAATTGTATAATATATAATGTAATGCATAATATATAATGTAAGGTATAATGTAATGGATACTGTATAATATATAATGTAAGGTATAATGTAATGGATACTGTATAATATATAATGTAAGGTATAATGTAATGGATACTGTATAATATATAATGTAATGTATAATGTAATATATAATGTAATATATAAGGTATAATGTAAGGTAATGCATAATGTAATGTATAATGTATAATATATAATGTGATGTATAATGTAATATATAATGTAATGTATAATGTGTAATATATAATTTAGAATGTAATGTATATTGTAAGGTATTATGCAATATATAATGTATAATGTAATGTATAATATATAATGTAATGTATAATGTAATATATAATGTAATGTATAATGTGTAATATGTATAATGTAAGGTATAATGTATTGAAATGTGTAATGTAAAAAAAGCCCCAAAAAATGCTTCAGAGTTCAAGTAACAGACACATTAACATCAACTGTTCAGAGGACACTGCGTGAATCAGGCCTTCATGGTTGAATTGCTGCAAAGAAACCAAGTGAACAGGTGATTTCCGCATGTGTGGTTCACACAGGGAAGCATGGAGGAGAAGGTGTGGTGGTGCTTTGCTGGTGACACGGTCGGTGATTTATTTAGAATTCAAGGCACACTTAACCAGCATGACTACCACAGCATTCTTCAGCGATACACCATCCCATCTGGTTTGTGCTTAGTGGGAATATAATTTGTTTTTCAACAGGACAATGACCCATCACACCTCCAGGCTCTGTAAGGACTATTTGACCTAGAAGAAGTGTGATGGAGTGCTGCATCAGATGACCTGGCCTCCACAATCACCAGACCTCAACTCAATTGAGATGGTTTGAGATGAGTTGGACCGCAGAGTAAAAGAAAAGCAGCCAACAGGTGCACATCATATGGGAACTCCATCAAGACTGTTGGAAAATAATTCCTCATGAAGCTGGTTGAGAGAATGCCAAGAGTGTGCAAATCTGTCATCACCTCCAAGCCATAAGACTCCTGAACGTCTCATCAATTGGCTACCCAGACAATTTGCATTGCCCCCCCCACGCCCTCGACCCCTCTTTTACAACGCTGCTACTCTCTGTTGTCATCATCTAAGCATAGTCACTTTAATAACTCTACCTACATGTACATATTACCTTAACTAACCGGTGCATTGACTCTGTACCAGTACCCCACAGTATATAGTAAGCATTTCATTGAAAGGCTTACACCTGTTAAATTTGGCGCATGTGACGCAGAACATTTTATTTGATTAGGGGCGTCAGTTTGGATGGGGAGTGTCGCTGCACAGCTATTTTCAGGTCTCTTCAGAGATGTTTGATCGGGTTCAAGTCCGGGCTCTGGCTGGGCCACTCAAGGACATCCCCACAGCATGATGCTTTCACCACAATGCTTCACCATAGGGATGGTGTCAGGTTTCCTCCAGATGTGACGCTTGGCATTCAGGCCGAGGAGTTCAATCTTGGTTTCATCAGACCAGAGAATCTTGTTTCTCAAGGTCAGAGTCCTTTAGGTGCCTTTTGACAAACTCCAAGTGGGCTGTCATGTGCCTTTTACTGAGTGGCGGCTTCCGTCTGGCAACTCTATCATTAAGGACTGATTGGTGGAGTGCTGCACAGATGGTTGTCCTTCTGGAAGGTTCTCCCATCTCCACGGGGGAACTCTGGAGCTCTGTCAGAGTGACCATCAGACTCTTGGTCACATTCCAGACCAAGGCCCTTCTCCCCCGATTGCTCAGTTTGGCTAGGCAGCCAGCTCCAGGAAGAGTCTTGGTGGTTCCAAACGTACTCCATTTAAGAATGGATGGAGGCCACTGTGTTTTTTAGTACCTTCAATGCTGCGGAAATGTTTTGGTATCCTTCCCCAGAATCTGTGCCACAACACAATCCTGTCTCGGAGCTCTACAGACAATTCCTTCGACCTCATGGCTTGGTTTCTGCTCTGACAACTGTGGGACCTTACATAGAAAGGTGTGTGCCTTTCCAAATCATGTCCAATCAACTGCAATTACCACAGGTGGACTCCAAGTTGTGGAAACATCTCAATTTTTTTATTTATTTTATTTTATTTTACCTTTATTTAACCAGGTAGGCAAGTTGAGAACAAGTTCTCATTTACAATTGCGACCTGGCCAAGATAAAGCAAAGCAGTTCGACAGATACAACAACACAGAGTTACACATGGAGTAAAACAAACATACAGTCAATAATACAGTATAAACAAGTCTATATACAATGTGAGCAAATGAGGTGAGAAGGGAGGTAAAGGCAAAAAAGGCCATGGTGGCAAGTTAAATACAATATAGCAAGTAAAACACTGGAATGGTAGTTTTGCAATGGAAGAATTTGCAAAGTAGAAATAAAAATAATGGGGTGCAAAGGAGCAAAATAAATAAATTTATTAAATACAGTTGGGAAAGAGGTAGTTGTTAGGGCTAAATTATAGGTGGGCTATGTACAGGTGCAGTAATCTGTGAGCTGCTCTGACAGTTGGTGCTTAAAGCTAGTGAGGGAGATAAGTGTTTCCAGTTTCAGAGATTTTTGTAGTTCGTTCCAGTCATTGGCAGCAGAGAACTGGAAAGAGAGGCGGCCAAAGAAATAATTGGTTTTGGGAGTGACTAGAGAGATATACCTGCTGGAGCGTGTGCTACAGGTGGGAGATGCTATGGTGACCAGCGAGCTGAGATAAGGGGGGACTTTACCTAGCAGGGTCTTGTAGATGACATGGAGCCAGTGGGTTTGGCGACGAGTATGAAGCGAGGGCCAGCCAACGAGAGCGTACAGGTCGCAATGGTGGGTAGTATATGGGGCTTTGGTGACAAAACGGATTGCACTGTGATAGACTGCATCCAATTTGTTGAGTAGGGTATTGGAGGCTATTTTGTAAATTACATCGCCAAAGTCGAGGATTGGTAGGATGGTCAGTTTTACAAGGGTATGTTTGGCAGCATGAGTGAAGGATGCTTTGTTGCGAAATAGGAAGCCAATTCTAGATTTAACTTTGGATTGGAGATGTTTGATATGGGTCTGGAAGGAGAGTTTACAGTCTAACCAGACACCTAAGTATTTGTAGTTGTCCACGTATTCTAAGTCAGAGCCGTCCAGAGTAGTGATGTTGGACAGGCGGGTAGGTGCAGGTAGCGATCGGTTGAAGAGCATCCATTTAGTTTTACTTGTATTTAAGAGCAATTGGAGGCCACGGAAGGAGAGTTGTATGGCATTGAAGCTTGCCTGGAGGGTTGTTAACACAGTGTCCAAAGAAGGGCCGGAAGTATACAGAATGGTGTCGTCTGCGTAGAGGTGGATCAGAGACTCACCAGCAGCAAGAGCGACCTCATTGATGTATACAGAGAAGAGAGTCGGTCCAAGAATTGAACCTTGTGGCACCCCCAGACACTGCCAAAGGTTCGGACAACAGACCCTCCGATTTGACACACTGAACTCTATCAGAGAAGTAGTTGGAGAACCAGGCGAGGCAATCATTTGAGAAACCAAGGCTGTGGTGTCTGCCGATGAGGATGTGGTGATTGACAGAGTCGAAAGCCTTGGCCAGATCAATGATCAACGGCTGCACAGTAATGTTTCTTATCGATGGCGGTTAAGATATCGTTTAGGACCTTGAGCGTGGCTGAGGTGCACCCATGACCAGCTCTGAAACCAGATTGCATAGCAGAGAAGGTATGGTGAGATTCGAAATGGTCGGTAATCTGTTTGTTGACTTGGCTTTCGAAGACCTTAGAAAGGCATGGTAGGATAGATATAGGTCTGTAGCAGTTTGGGTCAAGAGTGTCCCCCCCTTTGAAGAGGGGGATGACCGCAGCTGCTTTCCAATCTTTGGGAATCTCAGACGACACGAAAGAGAGGTTGAACAGGCTAGTAATAGGGGTGGCAACAATTTTGGCAGATAATTTTAGAAAGAAAGGGTCCAGATTGTCTAGCCCGGCTGATTTGTAGGGGTCCAGATTTTGCAGCTCTTTCAGAACATCAGCTGAATGGATTTGGGAGAAGGAGAAATGGGGAAGGCTTGGGCGAGTTGCTGTTGGGGGTGCAGTGCTGTTGACAGGGGTAGGAGTAGCCAGGTGGAAAGCATGGCCAGCAGTAGAAAAATGCTTATTGAAATTTTCAATTATGGTGGATTTATCAGTGGTGACAGTGTTTCCTATCTTCAGTGCAGTGGGCAGCTGGGAGGAGGTGTTCTTATTCTCCATGGACTTTACAGTGTCCCAGAACTTTTTTGAGTTAGTGTTGCAAGAAGCAAATTTCTGCTTGAAAAAGCTAGCCTTGGCTTTTCTAACTGCCTGTGTATAATGGTTTCTAGCTTCCCTGAACAGCTGCATATCACGGGGGCTGTTCGATGCTAATGCAGAACGCCATAGGATGTTTTTGTGTTGGTTAAGGGCAGTCAGGTCTGGGGAGAACCAAGGGCTATATCTGTTCCTGGTTCTAAATTTCTTGAATGGGGCATGTTTATTTAAGATGGTTAGGAAGGCATTTTTAAAAAATATCCAGGCATCCTCTACTGACGGGATGAGGTCAATATCCTTCCAGGATACCCCGGCCAGGTCGATTAGAAAGGCCTGCTCGCTGAAGTGTTTCAGGGAGCGTTTTACAGTGATGAGAGGAGGTTGTTTGACCGCTGACCCATTACGGATGCAGGCAATGAGGCAGTGATCGCTGAGATCTTGGTTGAAGACAGCAGAGGTGTATTTAGAGGGGAAGTTGGTTAGGATGATATCTATGAGGGTGCCCGTGTTTAAGGCTTTGGGGAGGTACCTGGTAGGTTCATTGATAATTTGTGTGAGATTGAGGGCATCAAGTTTAGATTGTAGGATGGCTGGGGTGTTAAGCATGTTCCAGTTTAGGTCGCCTAGCAGCACGAACTCTGAAGATAGATGGGGGGCAATCAGTTCACATATGGTGTCCAGAGCACAGCTGGGGGCAGAGGGTGGTCTATAGCAGGCGGCAACGGTGAGAGAATTGTTTTTAGAGAGGTGGATTTTTAAAAGTAGAAGTTCAAATTGTTTGGGTACAGACCTGGATAGTAGGACAGAACTCTGCAGGCTATCTTTGCAGTAGATTGCAACACCGCCCCCTTTGGCAGTTCTATCTTGTCTGAAAATGTTGTAGTTGGGAATTAAAATGTCTGAATTTTTGGTGGTCTTCCTAAGCCAGGATTCAGACACAGCTAGAACATCCGGGTTGGCAGAGTGTGCTAAAGCAGTGAAAAGAACAAACTTAGGGAGGAGGCTTCTAATGTTAACATGCATGAAACCAAGGCTATTACGGTTACAGAAGTCGTCAAAAGAGAGCGCCTGGGGAATAGGAGTGGAGCTAGGCACTGCAGGGCCTGGATTCACCTCTACATCACCAGAGGAACATAGGAGGAGTAGAATAAGGGTGCGGCTAAAAGCAATAAGAATTGGTCGTCTAGAACAGAGAGTAAAAGGAGGTTTCTGTGGGCGATAAAATAGCATCAAGGTATAATGTACAGACAAAGGTAAGGTAGGATGTGAATACAGTGGAGGTAAACCTAGGTATTGAGTGATGAAGAGAGAGATTGTCTCTAGAAACATCATTGAAACCAGGAGATGTCATTGCATGTGTGGGTGGTGGAACTAATAGGTTGGATAAGGTATAATGAGCAGGACTAGAGGCTCTACAGTGAAATAAGCCAATAAACACTAACCAGAACAGCAATGGACAAGACATATTGACATTAAGGAGAGGCATGCTTAGTCGAGTGATCAAAAGGGTCCAGTGAGTGGAGAGGTTGGTTGAGGGTCAATGACGATCAAGATGCACCTGAGCTCAATTTCAAGTCTCATAGCAAAGGGCATGAATACGTATGTAAATAAGATGTTTTTTTTATCGTTAATACATTTACAAAACAATCTCTAAAAACCTGCTTTCGCTTTGTCATTTTGGGGTATTGTGTGTATTTTGATGAGAAAAACGTATTTAATACATTTTAGAATAAGGCTGTTCCGTAACAAAATGTGGAAAAGGGGAAGAGGTCTGAATACTTTCCAAATACTGTCTAATGTAATGTACTCACCACTGCGTGATGTCTGTGATGACCGTGCGCTGCTTGAGGACAAAGTACCGGAGTGGAACCCAGACCAGCAGAGATACAGAGGTAACGTAGGCTATGGAAGCTGCTACCACCAACCAATAGGCAGTCAGATCTCCTCTGACATGGAGCATCAGGGAAGCAAACCTCTCCATCACCACAAACATTGGAACACTGAGACAAGCGACCTGTAACACCTCGTACACCACCAGCTTGATCATCCGCCCTGATGGCATGTCTTTAACCCTTGTTCCCCAGGGTTTAGATACAGCCCCTTCCTTTAACACCAGTCTGGTCTGAAACCCTTTCAATTCTCAGTCTGTTCTGAAACTACTCCTGTTCTCTGTCTGGACTGAAACTACTCCTGTTCTGTCTGACTGGAGCAGAAACCAGTGAACCCTCCTGTGGACTCTGCTCACCAACACTGCTTACACATCACTACGCAACATCATACGACTCAGGAAATTGTATACTTTTATTACTAAGGCAATAAGGTAGTCACGCTCAACTTTTTATGGGGTCACAAAAAGCACTCCCATACTGTACTAAGGGGGAAAATATTGTTTAACATTACCAGTGTCAACTAGATTATATATCCCAACCTAGAACATTACCCATGTCAGCTACATTACCTATAAACCTAGACCATTACCCATGTCACCTACATGACCTATCAACCTAGACCATTACCCATGTCAACTACATGACCTATCAACCTAGACCATTACCCATGTCAACTACATGACCTATCAACCTAGACCATTACCCATGTCAACTACATGACCTATCAACCTAGACCATTACCCATGTCAACTACATGACCTATCAACCTAGACCATTACCCATGTCAACTACATGACCTATCAACCTAGACCATTACCCATGTCAACTACATGACCTATCAACCTAGACCATTACCCATGTCACCTACATGACCTATCAACCTAGACCATTACCCATGTCAACTACATGACCTATCAACCTAGACCATTACCCATGTCACCTACATGACCTATCAACCTAGACCATTACCCATGTCAACTACATGACCTATCAACCTAGACCATTACCCATGTCACCTACATGACCTATCAACCTAGACCATTACCCATGTCAACTACATGACCTATCAACCTAGACCATTACCCATGTCAACTACATGACCTATCAACCTAGACCATTACCCATGTCAACTACATGACCTATCAACCTAGACCATTACCCATGTCAACTACATGACCTATCAACCTAGACCATTACCCATGTCACCTACATGACCTATCAACCTAGACCATTACCCATGTCAACTACATGACCTATCAACCTAGACCATTACCCATGTCACCTACATGACCTATCAACCTAGACCATTACCCATGTCAACTACATGACCTATCAACCTAGACCATTACCCATGTCACCTACATGACCTATCAACCTAGACCATTACCCATGTCAACTACATGACCTATCAACCTAGACCATTACCCATGTCAACTACATGACCTATCAACCTAGACCATTACCCATGTCACCTACATGACCTATCAACCTAGACCATTACCCATGTCAACTACATGACCTATCAACCTAGACCATTACCCATGTCACCTACATGACCTATCAACCTAGACCATTACCCATGTCAACTACATGACCTATCAACCTAGACCATTACCCATGTCAACTACATGACCTATCAACCTAGACCATTACCCATGTCACCTACATGACCTATCAACCTAGACCATTACCCATGTCAACTACATGACCTATCAACCTAGACCATTACCCATATCAACTACATGACCTATCAACCTAGACCATTACCCATGTCAACTACATGACCTATCAACCTAGACCATTACCCATGTCAACTACATGACCTATCAACCTAGACCATTACCCATGTCAACTACATGACCTATCAACCTAGACCATTACCCATGTCAACTACATGACCTATCAACCTAGACCATTACCCATGTCAACTACATGACCTATCAACCTAGACCATTACCCATGTCACCTACATGACCTATCAACCTAGACCATTACCCATGTCACCTACATGACCTATCAACCTAGACCATTACCCATGTCACCTACATGACCTATCAACCTAGACCATTACCCATGTCAACTACATGACCTATCAACCTAGACCATTACCCATGTCACCTACATGACCTATCAACCATGTCACCTACATGACCTATCAACCTAGACCATTACCCATGTCAACTACATGACCTATCAACCTAGACCATTACCCATGTCACCTACATGACCTATCAACCTAGACCATTACCCATGTCACCTACATGACCTATCAACCTAGACCATTACCCATGTCACCTACATGACCTATCAACCTAGACCATTACCCATGTCACCTACATGACCTATCAACCTAGACCATTACCCATGTCACCTACATGACCTATCAACCTAGACCATTACCCATGTCAACTACATGACCTATCAACCTAGACCATTACCCATGTCACCTACATGACCTATCAACCTAGACCATTACCCATGTCAACTACATGACCTATCAACCTAGACCATTACCCATGTCACCTACATGACCTATCAACCTAGACCATTACCCATGTCACCTACATGACCTATCAACCTAGACCATTACCCATGTCACCTACATGACCTATCAACCTAGACCATTACCCATGTCACCTACATGACCTATCAACCTAGACCATTACCCATGTCAACTACATGACCTATCAACCTAGACCATTACCCATGTCACCTACATGACCTATCAACCTAGACCATTACCCATGTCACCTACATGACCTATCAACCTAGACCATTACCCATGTCAACTACATGACCTATCAACCTAGAACATGATCTGTGTAAAAAGAAAAGCCAGTCATACAGAAATCATAGTAAACCACAATATTCTGGATATTTGGCTTTTAGTTTTATTGTGAATACCAATGAATAAGCATGGTTAAAATAGTAAATATTAAACAGCTGGGTACATTTAACAAAACCTTTACAACTATCATGTTTGAAAGGTAAACCCATAGAGATCCTATTAAATGACAGTTAAACCAGGCATGAAGATTGATGCTACACTTTACTGTCAGTTGATCCAATGGGCTTTATATTCTCATAAGGTCTGTTACATGCTCCGAGTAGCAGGGATGTATAGACCAGAGCTAGGGGGCAGTAGAGAATGTAGTGACAGTATAGACCAGAGCTAGGGGGCAGTAGAGAATGTAGTGACAGCATGGACCAGAGCTAGGGGGTAGTAGATGATGTAGTGACAGTATGGACCAGAGCTAGGGGGAAGTAGAGAATGTAGTGACAGTATGGACCAGAGCTAGGGGGAAGTAGAGAATGTAGTGACATTGTGGACCAGAGCTAGGGGGCAGTAGAGGATGTAGTGACAACATGGACCACAGCTAGGGGGTAGTAGAGAATGTAGTGACAAAATGGACCAGAGCTAGGGGGTAGTAGATAATGTAGTGACAGTATAGACCAGAGCTAGGGGCAGTAGAGAACGTAGTGACAGTATGGATCAGAGCTAGGGGGAAGTAGAAGATAACACAGTAGACGACATTCCCCAGACTTGAAATGACAGGATTCTTTAGTTGTATAAACATAACCTTCATCCAGACCTATTGCTCGGTTCTACTTCAGATAAATACAGTCAGAGGCCAGTCTATAAGGGGTAGTTAAGGTTAGATAAATACATTGAGATGAACAGCAGCTCCTGGATCTAAAGGGTTAAAATGAGAGAACACTTCTTATGAGCTATTTAAATATAGACCTAAAATCAGGAAGGACATCACATTCATTTTCTATCATGACAAATTCTGTAAAGTACTGTGCATGTAAAATAGCATAACAATAATCAAATATAAATTAAAACGCACAATAAAAAAAACTATCAATTTAACACTGGCAAGAGAAGCTTAAAAAGATAACAGCAGAATTAGTCAGATCCCTGGAGGCAGATCTCAAATGGAAATCTATTCCCTACATAGTTCAGTACTTTGGCCCGAGCTTCATAGGGCTGCCTCATAAGGCTCTGCTCTAGAGTAGTGTACTTCATGTCCCCAGGGACATGTGTTCACATGTCCAGGAGAGCAGGGGCAATTGCTGCTTGTTGTTTTGTTCGGGAAACACAAACACACCCCATCAGACCTGGACAGAAACACTCAGGACACTATATAATATTACTAATACATATACTATATCTCATTCACTAGTACATTATATTATACACACACTATCATATTACTAGCACAGTACATATCACGAGTACAGTACACACTACATATACAAAAATATGCGGATACCCCTTCAAACTAGTGGATTCAGCTATTTCCGCCACACCCATTACTTACAGGTGTAGAAAAATTGAGCACACAGCCATGCACTCTCAATAGACAAACATTGGCAGTAGAACGGCCTTACTGAATAGCTCAGTGACTTTCAACGTAGCACTGTCATAGGACGCCACATTTCCAACAAGTCACTTCCTCAAATTTCTCCCCTGCTAGAGCTGCCCCGGTCAACTGTAAGTGGTGTTAGTGTGACGTGGAAACTTCTAGGAGCAAAAACAGCTGCCCGAATGCATAGTGTCAACTGAAAAGTTGGTTGGAGGAGGAATAATGGTTCGGGCTCCTTCGTTCCAGTGAAGGGAAATCAACGCTGCAGCATACAATGACATTCTAGACGATTCTGTGCTTCCAACTTTGTGGCAACAGTTTGGGGAAGGCGCTTTCATGTTTCAGCATGACAATGCCCCCGTGGATAAAGCAAGGTCCATACAGAAAAGGTTTGTCGAGAACGGTGTGGAAGAACTTGACTGGCCTGCACAGAGCCCTGACCTCAAACCCATCGAACACTTTTGGGATTAATTGGAACCCCGACTGTGAGCCAGGCCTAATCACCCAACATCAGTGCCAACCTCAATAATGCGCTTGTGGCTGAATGGAAGCAAGTCCCCTCAGCAATGTTCCAACATCTAGTGGAAAGCCAGAAGAGTGGAGGCTGTTATTGCAGCAAACGGGGGACCAACTCCATATTAATGCCCATGAGCTTGGAATGAGATGTTTGAGGGAACAGGTGTCCACATACTTTAGGTCATGTAGTGTGTATGTATGCATGTATATATTTTTACTGCACTAGTCATATGATATAGTACAGTACATATGTACTGTACTATATCATATGACTAGTTCAGTATGTGTCACCAGCACAGAATATATGTACTATAATATATCATATGACTAGTACAGTATATAATCACCAGTACTGTATATATGTACTATATCATATGACTAGTATAGTATATAGAACCAGTAGAGTATAAATGTACTAGACCTTTTCATATGGCTAGTACAGCATGTCTCACCAGTACAATAAACAGTGCATTCGGAAAGTATTCAGACCTTCACTTTTTTCACATTTTGTTGTTACAACCTTTTTATAAAACAGATTACATATTTTTTTTCTTTTTTACACACAATACCCCCTAATGACAAAGAAAAAACGGTGTATTCAGACTCTTTACTCAGTACTTTGTTGAAGCACTTACAGCATTGATTACAGCCTCAAGTGTTCTTGGGTATGACTCTACAAGCTTGGCATACATGTATTTGGGGAGTTTATCCCATTCTTCTCTGCAGATCCTCTCAATCACTCAAGGACATTCAGAGACTTGCCTTGAAGCCACTCCTGCGTCGTTTTGGCTGTGTGCTTAGGGTCATTGTCCTGGAGGAAGGTGAACCTTCGCCCCAGTCTGAGGACCAGAGCACTCTGGAGCAGGTTTTCATCTCTGTACTTTACTCCATTCATCTTTTCCTCGATCCTGACTAGTCTCCCAGTCCCTGCTGCATGGTGCCAGGTTTCCTCCAGATGTGACGCTTGGCATTCAGGCAAAGAGTTCAATCTTGGTTTCATCGGACCAGAAAATCTTGTTTATCATGGTCTGAGAGTCCTTTTGGCAAATTCCAAGCGGGCTGTCATTTTACTGAGTGGCTTCGGTCCGGCAACTCTACTATAAAGGCCTGATTGGTGGAGTGCTGCAGAGACAGTTGTTTTTCTGGAAGGTTCTCCCATCTCCACAGAGGAACTCTGGAGCTCTGTCAGAGTGACCATTGGGTTCTTGGTCACCTCCCAGACCAAGGCACTTCTCCCCGATTGCTCAGTTTGGCCGGTCAGCCAGCTCTAGGAATTCTTGGTGGTTCCAAACTTCTTCCATTTAAAAATGGAGGCCACTGTGTTCTTGGGGATCTTCAATGCTGCCGAAATGTTTTGGTACCCTTCCCCAGATCTGTGTCTCAACACAATCCTGTCTCAGAGTTTCACAGACAATTCCTTCCACCTCATGGCTTGGTTTCTGCTCTGACATGCACTGTCAACTGTGGGACCATTATATAGACAGGTGTGTGCATTTTCCAAATCATGGCCAATCAATTGTATTTGGACTCCAATGAAGTTGTCGAAACATCAAGGATGATCAATTGAAACAGGATGCACCTGAGCTCAATTTCGAGTCTCATAGCAAAAGGTCTGAATACTTATGTAAATAAGGTATCTTTAAAAAAACATTTTTTTATAAAATTCTCTAAAAACCTGTTTATGCCTTGTCATTATGGGGTGTGTGTAGATTGATGAGGGGAAAAAGTAATTAATCAATTTTAGAATAAGGCTGTAACAAAATGTGGAAAATGTCAGGGGGCCTGAATACTTTCCGAATGCACTGTAGTACATCACCAGTACAGTACATTTAAACAATGTCTGCCTGTTTCACTATTTTCTCATCTTTAGTATTTCTAAAACGATGCAACGACAAGAAAGAATGAAGTAGCATAACATTGTCAGTTTCCTTTAAAAAAGAAAAGTTAAACAAGTTGCTGCTTCTCTTCATGATGTGGAACATCACTGTCTGTTCATATGCTGGACGGGCTTCATGGTTCTGCTCTTTTAGGGTGAGAGAGAGTGAGTGCGAGAGAGATGAAATGACAGAGAGAGAGAGATGAAATGGCAGAGTATGCAGAATGTGTCCATGTCTACTTGTGTATCTGTAAATGTGTACCTGTATGTGTAATTTGTAGTGTTTGTGTGGCGTGTGTAGTGTGGGTGTGTATTTTGCAGTGTGGCATGTGTATTTTGCAGTGTGGGTGTGTGGCGTGTGTAGTTTGCAGTGTGGGCGTGTGTAGTTTGCAGTGTGGGCGTGTGTAGTTTGCAGTGTGGGCGTGTGTAGTTTGCAGTGTGGGCGTGTGTAGTTTGCAGTGTGGGCGTGTGTAGTTTGCAGTGTGGGCGTGTGTAGTTTGCAGTGTGGGCGTGTGTAGTTTTGCAGTGTGGGCGTGTGTAGTTTTGCAGTGTGGGCGTGTGTAGTTTTGCAGTGTGGGTGTGTAGTTTTGCAGTGTGGGTGTGTGGCGAGTGTAGTTTGCAGTTTTGCAGTGTGGGTGTGTGGCGAGTGTAGTTTGCAGTGTGGCGTGTGTAGTGTGGGTGTGTAGTAGGCAGTGCGGGTGTGTGGCGTGTGTAGTTTGCAGTGCGGGTGTGTAGTTTGCAGTGCGCGTGTGTAGTTTGCAGTGCGCGTGTGTAGTTTGCAGTGCGCGTGTGTAGTTTGCAGTGCGCGTGTGTAGTTTGCAGTGCGCGTGTGTAGTTTGCAGTGCGCGTGTGTAGTTTGCAGTGCGCGTGTGTAGTTTGCAGTGTGGCGTGTGTAGTTTGCAGTGTGGCGTGTGTAGTTTGCAGTGTGGCGTGTGTAGTTTGCAGTGTGGCGTGTGTAGTTTGCAGTGTGGCGTGTGTAGTTTGCAGTGTGGCGTGTGTAGTTTGCAGTGTGGCGTGTGTAGTTTGCAGTGTGGCGTGTGTAGTTTGCAGTGTGGCGTGTGTAGTTTGCAGTGTGGCGTGTGTAGTTTGCAGTGTGGCGTGTGTAGTTTGCAGTGTGGCGTGTGTAGTTTGCAGTGTGGCGTGTGTAGTTTGCAGTGTGGCGTGTGTAGTTTGCAGTGTGGCGTGTGTAGTTTGCAGTGTGGCGTGTGTAGTTTGCAGTGTGGCGTGTGTAGTTTGCAGTGTGGCGTGTGTAGTTTGCAGTGTGGCGTGTGTAGTTTGCAGTGTGGCGTGTGTAGTTTGCAGTGTGGCGTGTGTAGTTTGCAGTGTGGGTGTGTGGCGTGTGTAGTTTGCAGTGTGGGTGTGTGGTGTGTGCAGTTTGTAGTATGGGTGTGTGGCGTAGTGTGAAGCGTGGCGTAGTGTGAACATGGCGTGTAGCATGGCGTAGCGTAATGTGTGCATGGAGTGTGCGCGTGGCGTGTTGCGTGGCGTGTAGCGGGGCGTGTAGTAGCGTGGCGTGTAGCATGGCGTAGCGTGGCGTAGCGTGTAGCATGGCGTAACGTGTAGCATGGCGTAGTGTGCGTAGTGTTTTCTATAGAAGAGCCTTCTCGGGGTAGGGGTGCTGCTGTGTGTCAGGTGGGTGTGGAAGGCTCTGGCCAGGGTTGGGGATGGAGCTGTAGCCGGATGGCTGATTGGCTGGAGGCTGGTAGGACAAGCCCTCTGCAGCTGGACTGTAGACTGGAGGCTGGCCCATGTACATATGGACATCACTAGAACACACACACACAGCAGGTTAAAGGATCTACAGTAGGTAAAGTCTACCCAAACGGAGCTGACGGATGTCTGTTAGCGTCGCTCTTTATGTAGTTCTATGTATATTTGTGCGGTTGAATTTTTGGAACGCAAAGCAAACGGACTTCCATCAGCTCCATTTGTGAAGATTCCTTTAGGGTTAGGTGTGTGTGAATGGTTGTTAGGACAGTTACCTGGGTGCTGGCTGGCCAGTCTGTAGCTGCTCCAGAGGAACACTGTATCCCTGCTGAACCCCTCCTGGACCGCTCATCCCATAGGACCCTCCAGACTGACCCGGGTACACCTGGGGGAACAAACACAGAATACTAGAGATATAGATATCTATCTATCTATCTATCTATCTATCTATCTATCTATCTATCTATCTATCTATCTATCTATCTATCTATATATATATATATATATATATCTATCTATATATACAGTTGAAGTCAGAAGTTTACATACACCTTAGCCAAACACCTTTAAAATCAGTTTCACAATTCCTGACATTTAATCCTAGTAAAATTACCTGTCTAAAGGTCGCAGTTGTAAATGAGAACTTGTTCTCAACTAGCCTACCTGGTTAAATAAAGGTGAAATAAAAAAAATAAAAAAAAGTTAGAATCACCACTTTATTTTAAGAACGTGAAACCTCCAAATAATAGTAGAGAGAATTATTTTTTTCAGATTTGATTTCTTTTATCACATTCCCAGTGGGTCAGAAGTTTACATACACTCAATTAGTATTTGGTAGCATTGCCTTTAAATTGTTCAATTTGGGCAAACGTTTCAGGTAGCCTTCCACAAGCTTCCCACAATAAGTTGGGTGAATTTTGGCCCATTCCTCCTGACAGAACTGGTGTAACTGAGTCAGGTTTGTAGGCCTCCTTGCTCACACGCTTTTTCAGTTCTGCCCACACATTTTCTATAGGACTGAGGTCAAAGGCTTTGTGATGGCCACTCCAATACCTGGACTTTGTTGTCCTTAAGCCATTTTGCCACAACTTTGGAAATATGCTTGGGGTCATTGTCCATTTGGAAGACGCATTTGCGACCAAGCTTTAACTTCCTGACTGATGTCTTGAGATGTTGCTTCACTATATCCACGTAATTTTCCCTCCTCATGATGACATCTATTTTGTGAAGTGCACCAGTCCTTCCTGCAGCAAAGCATCCCCACAACATGATGCTGCAAAGCAGCCCTCTCCTGTACTTCCTGTTCACCCATGACTGCGTGGCCATGCACGCCTCCAACACAATCATCAAGTTTGCAGACGACACTAAAGTGGTAGGCTTGATTACGAACAATGACGAGATGGCCTACAGGGAGGTGGTGAGGGCCCTCGGATCAGGGAAATAACCTCACACTCAATGTCAACAAAACAAAGGAGAGGATTGTGGACTTCAGAAAACAGCAGAGGGAGCAGCACCCTATCTACATCGACGGGACAGTACTGGAACAGGTGGAAAGTTTTAAGTTCCTCGGCGTACACATCACGGACAAACTGAAATGGTCCACACATACAGACAGCGTGGTGAAGAAGGTGCAGCAGCGCCTCTTCAACCTCAGGAGGCTGAAGAAATTCAGCTTGTCACAGATGCACAATCGAGAGCATCCTGTCGGGCTGCATCACCACCTGGTACGGCAACTGCTCCTCCCACAACCGTAAGGCTCTCCAGAGGGTAGTGAGGTCTGTACAACATCACCGGACCAGGGGCAAACTGCCCTCAAGGACACCTACACCACCCAATGTCACAGGAAGGCCAAAAAGATCATCAAGGACAACAACCACCCGAGCCACTGCCTGTTCACCCCGCTATCATCCAGAAGGCGAGGTCAGTACAGGTGCATCAAAGCTGGGACCGAGAGACTGAAAAACAGCTTCTATCTCAAGGCCATCAGACTGTTAAACAGCCACCACTAACATTGAGTGGCTGCTGCCAACATACTGACTCATCTCTAGCCACTTTAATAATACATTTGTAATAAATGTATCACTAGCCACTTTAAACAATGCACACTTTATTTAATGTTTACAAACTCTACATTACTCATCTCATATGTATATAAATGTACTCTATACCATCTACTGCATCTTGCCTATGCCGTTCGGCCATCACTCATTCATATATTTTTTTTTGTACATATTCTTATTAATTCCTTTACACTTGTGTGTATAAGGTAGTTGTTGTGAAATTGTTAGGTTAGATAACATTTTAGATATTAGAAGCACAAGCATTCCGCTACACTCGCATTAACATCTGCTGACCATGTGTATGTGACAAATAACATTTTATTGGATTCTGTGCTTCACAGTTTGGATGGTGTTCTTCGGCTTGCAAGTCTCCCCCTTTTTCCTCCAAACATAACGATGGTCATTATGGCCCAACAGTTCTATTATTGTTTCATCAGACCAGAAGACATTTCTCCAAAAAGTGCAATATTTGTCCCCATGTGCAGTTGCAAACTGTAGTCTGGATTTTCTATGGCGGTTTTGGAGCAGTGGCTTCAGGTTATGTCGATATAGGACTCGTTTCACTGTGGATATAGATACTTTTGTACCGGTTTCCTCCAGCATCTTCACAAGGTGTTGTAACTTTAATGTGTTAGAGTTAAAGTTTAAATTAATTCATGGAGCTGTATCTGAATATATTTCTTTACAGTTATTTACATATGTAATTGTATTGGTTAGTATTGAATTACGCTTTTGACTGCAAGTTCCAGAATGCCTTGCGACAGGAATGAGAGAGATAATGCGCCAGTTATGTGCAGGTGCAAAGTGATAAAGCTGATTTTCCGCTAGCATCTTACCTGCATTGCTCTGTAGAATCTAAAGTTGTTAAATGTAACGTGAACAAGTATTATTACTAAAATAAGCTTTCATTTCAAACCCGACGTCCCGAGTCATTACTTTGAAGACAGTTAATCTAAAACAAGGTCCTTTGCTGTTGTTCTGGGATTGATTTGCACTTTTCGCACCAAAGTACGTTCATCTCTAGGAGACAGAATGTGTCTCCTTCCTTAGTGGTATGACGGCTGCGTGGTCCCACGGTGTTTATACTTGCGTAGTATTGTTTGTAGAGATGAACGTAGTACCTTCAGGCGTTTGGAAATCGCTCCCAAGGATTAACCAGATTTGGTGGTCTACAAATTTTTCCTAAAATCTTGGCCACACTCCCCGTGGAGGCAGCAGCAGCAGGAGAGGCAGCGGTACCTGGAGAGATGGACTTGGGAGGAGATTCTGGGCGGCAAGGGACCCTGGACACAAGCAGGGGAATATCGCCGCCCTAAAGCAGAGCTGGAGGCAGCGAAAGCGGAGAGGCGCTGGTATGAGGAGGAAGCACGGCAGCGCGGCTGGAAGCCGAGAGGCAGCCCCAAACATTTCTTGGGGGGGGCACACGGGGAGTGTGGCTAAGTCAGGTAGGAGACCTGCTTACCGGAGAGCGAGAGGGACCGGGCAGGCACCGTGTTATGCGGTGGTGCGCAAGGTGTCCCCGGTGCTTGTGCATAGCCCGGTGCGGTACATTCCAGCTCCTCGTATCGGCCGGGCTAGAGTGGGCATCGAGCCAGGTGCCATGAAGCCGGCTCTACGAATCTGGTCCCCAGTGCATCTCCTTGGGCCGGCGTACATGGCACCAGCCTTACGCATGGTGTCCCCGGTTCGCCAGCACAGCCCAGTGCGGGGCTATTCCACCTCGCCGCACTGGCCTGGCTACAGGGAGCATTCAACCAGGTAAGGTTGGGCAGGCAGGCTTGGTGCTCAAGAGCTCCAGTGCGCCTGCACGGTCCGGTCTATCCGGTGCCACCTCCACGCACCAGCCCTCCGGTGGCAGCCCCCCGCACCAGGCTCTCTGTCTTCTCCCTACAGGTGCTCCTGCCTGCCCGGCGCCGCCGGAGCCTCCCGCCTGCCCGGCGCCGCCCGTTCGGGACCCATTTCTAGGGTCCCCAGTCAGAGGTCGTCGGCGAGGGTCGCCGCTCGTAAGAGGCCACGGAGGCGGACAATGAGGCAGAGGAAAAACTGTGGTGAAGTGTGGTCCACGCCCACCCACACCCTCCCCTATTAGGTTCAGGTTTTGCGGCAGGAGTCCGCACCTTTGGAATGGGGGGGGGGGGGGGGGGGGGGGGGGGGGTACTGTCACGTTCTGACCTTGAATCCTTTGTTTTGTCTTTATTTAGTATGGTCAGGGCGTGAGTGGGGGTGGGCAGTCTGTTAGTATTTCTATATTTTCTATTTCTGTGTTTGGCCTGATATGGTTCTCAATCAGAGGCAGCTGTCTATCGTTGTCCCTGATTGAGAACCATATTTAGGTAGCCTGTTTTCCTTTTGTGTTTAGTGGGTGGTTATTTTCAGTCTGTGTGTCTGTACCAGATAGAACTGTTTCGGTTTTCATTTTGTTATTTTGTATTTGTAAAGTGTTCAGTTTGATTAAAAAAAAGGATGAACACTTACCACGCTGCGCTTTGGTCCTCTCCTTCCAACGACGACAACCGTTACATTAACATAAGTATTTGGTACATCAGAAAAGCAGAACTTAATATTTGGTACAGAAACCTTTGTTTGCATTTACGGAGCCACTCCTTAGTTGCCCTGGCTGTGTGTTTCGGGTCGTTGTCATGCTGGAAGACCCAGCCACGACCCATCTTCAATGCTCTTACTGAGGGAAGGAGGTTGTTGGCCAAGATCTTGCAATACATGGCCCCATCCATCCTCCCCTCAATACGGTGCAGTCGTCCTGTCCCCTTTGCAGAAAAGCATCCCCAAAGAATGATGTTTCCACCTCCATGCTACACGGTTGGGATGGTGTTCTTGAGGTTGTACTCATACTTCTTCTTCCTCCAAACACGGCGAGTGGAGTTTTTACCAAAAAGCTCTATTTTTGTCTCATCAGACCACATGACCTTCTCCCATTCCTCCTCTGGATCATCCAGATGGTCATTGGCAAACTTCAGACGGGCCTGGACATGTGCTGGCTTGAGCAGGGGGACTTTGCGTGCGCTGCAGAATTTTAATCCATGACGGCGTAGTGTGTTACTAATGGTTTTCTTTGAGACTGTGGTCGATGTGTTCCTGGTTCAAGCCCAGGTAGGGGCGAGGAGAGGGACAGAAGCTATACTGTTACACTGGCAATACTAAAGTGCCTATAAGAACATCCAATAGTCAAAGGTATTTGAAATACAAATGGCAGAGAGAGAAATAGTCCCATAAATACTATATTAACTACAACCGGAAACCTCTTATCTTGGAATATTGAAGTCTCATGTTAAAATGAACCACCAACTTTCATATGTTCTCATGTTCTGAGCAAGGAACTTAAACGTTAGCTTTTTTACATGGCACATATTGCACTTTTACTTTCTTTGTTTTTGCATTATTTAAATCAAATTGAACATGCTTCATTATTTATTTGAGGCTAAATTGATTTTTATTGATGTATTATATGAAGTTAAAAATAAGTGTTCATTCAGTATTGTTGTAATTGTCATTATTACAAAAAAATTAAATAAAATATTTATTTAAATCAGCCGATGAATCGGTATCGGCCTTTTTTGGTCCTCCAATAATCGGTATCGGCGTTGAAAAATCATAATCGGTCGACCTCTAATAAGGACAAAATGTGGAACAAGTCAAGGGTTCTGAATACCAAACGTATAGACCAAACGTTACCTCATTAAAAAGTTGAAGGTGGTCTTGTCAAATAGCTGTATTTCATCCTTACTACTATCACAAACTGGTGGTGGTCGTCTGCTAAGTCAGTAATTACTTCCCTGTAGCTAACCAGTCACCACCAGCCTTCTAGTGCCTGGTTAAGAAACAAGCTGATTTACCAAATTAAAATATACAGGTTCTGTAGTCTCTCTCAACCCTCCCACGTTACCATTGCCTTTCATATACAGGTTCTGTAGCCAACTCCCCCTCTTTTCCTTAGAGAAAACTGTGTTTTCGTTCAACAATGTTTAAAATACATTTATAAAATGTGTTTAATTGAACCCATATTTTAACTAGGCAAGTCAGTTAAGAACAAATTCTTATTTACAATGACGGCCAACCCCGGCCAAACCCGGAAGATGCTGGGCCAATTGTGCACCGCCCTATGGGACTCCAATCACAGCCGGATTTGATACTGCCTGGATTCAAACCAGGGACTGAGTGACTCCTTTTGCACTGAGATGCAGTGCCTTAGACCACTGCACCACTCGGGAACCAGCAATACATTTTTATCTTTCTACCGTGCATTTGTGGGCCGTATTTTGAGAAAGAACGAGAGAGGGCAAGAAAGAGAGAGAGATGAGTGACCTACCTGTTGTGCTGCGTTGGCAGATTGATGCATGTAATACTGCTGGGTCTGTAGCTTTGTGTACATGGCATAGTCCTCATTCATAAGCTTAGCATAAAGAGACAGAGCCTCCATCAACTTCACATTCAGCTCTGACAGCTCTGAATGCTTCCTGAAACACAGGAGTCAGTCAGTCAGCCAAGCAACCAGTCAGTAAGTCAGTCAGTCAGCCAGTCAGCCAAGCAACCAGTCAGTCAGTCAGCCAAGCAACCAGTCAGTCAGTCAGCCAAGCAACCAGTCAGTCAGTCAGCCAAGCAACCAGTCAGTCAGTCAGTCAGTCAACCAGTCAGTCAGTCAGTCAGTCAGCCAAGCAACCAGTCAGTCAGTCAGTCAGTCAGTCAAGCAACCAGTCAGTCAGTCAGTCAGTCAGTCAAGCAACCAGTCAGTCAGTCAAGCAACCAGTCAGTCAGCCAAGCAACCAGTCAGTCAGCCAAGCAACCAGTCAGTCAGCCAAGCAACCAGTCAGTCAGCCAAGCAACCAGTCAGTCAGCCAAGCAACCAGTCAGTCAGCCAAGCAACCAGTCAGTCAGTCAGCCAGCTAAGCAACCAGTCAGTCAGTCAGTCAGTCAGCCAAGCAACCAGTCAGTCAGTCAGTCAGTCAGCCAAGCAACCAGTCAGTCAGTCAGTCAGTCAGCCAAGCAACCAGTCAGTCAGTCAGTCAGTCAGCCAAGCAACCAGTCAGTCAGTCAGTCAGTCAGCCAAGCAACCAGTCAGTCAGTCAGTCAGTCAGCCAAGCAACCAGTCAGTCAGTCAGTCAGTCAGCCAAGCAACCAGTCAGTCAGTCAGTCAGTCAGCCAAGCAACCAGTCAGTCAGTCAGTCAGTCAGCCAAGCAACCAGTCAGTCAGTCAGTCAGTCAGCCAAGCAACCAGTCAGTCAGTCAGTCAGTCAGCCAAGCAACCAGTCAGTCAGTCAGTCAGCCAAGCAACCAGTTAGTCAGTCAGCCAAGCAACCAGTCAGTCAGTCAGCCAAGCAACCAGTCAGTCAGTCAGCCAAGCAACCAGTCAGTCAGTCAGCCAAGCAACCAGTCAGTCAGTCAGCCACGCAACCAGTCAGCCAGTCAGCCAAGAAACCAGTCAGCCAACCAGTCAGTCAACCAACCAACCAGTCAGTCAACCAACCAACCAGTCAGTCAACCAACCAGTCAGTCAACCAACCAGTCAGTCAGTCAACCAACCAGTCAGTCAACCAACCAGTCAGTCAGTCAGTCAACCAACCAGTCAGTCAGTCAGTCAACCAACCAGTCAACCAACCAGTCAGTCAGTCAGTCAACCAACCAGTCAACCAACCAGTCAGTCAGTCAGTCAACCAACCAGTCAACCAACCAGTCAGTCAGTCAGTCAACCAACCAGTCAACCAACCAGTCAGTCAGTCAGTCAACCAACCAGTCAACCAACCAGTCAGTCAGTCAGTCAACCAACCAGTCAACCAACCAGTCAGTCAGTCAGTCAACCAACCAGTCAACCAACCAGTCAGTCAGTCAGTCAACCAACCAGTCAACCAACCAGTCAGTCAGTCAGTCAACCAACCAGTCAGTCAGTCAGTCAGTCAACCAACCAGTCAGTCAGTCAGTCAGTCAACCAACCAGTCAGTCAGTCAGTCAGTCAACCAACCAGTCAGTCAGTCAGTCAACCAACCAGTCAGTCAGTCAGTCAGTCAACCAACCAGTCAGTCAGTCAACCAACCAGTCAGTCAGTCAGTCAACCAACCAGTCAGTCAACCAACCAGTCAGTCAGTCAACCAGTCAGTCAACCAACCAGTCAGTCAGTCAGTCAACCAACCAGTCAACCAACCAGTCAGTCAGTCAGTCAACCAACCAGTCAGTCAGTCAGTCAGTCAACCAACCAGTCAGTCAGTCAACCAACCAGTCAGTCAGTCAGTCAGTCAACCAACCAGTCAGTCAACCAACCAGTCAGTCAGTCAACCAGTCAGTCAGTCAACCAACCAGTCAGTCAACCAACCAGTCAGTCAACCAACCAGTCAGTCAACCAACCAGTCAGTCAACCAACCAGTCAGTCAACCAGTCAGTCAGCAAGGTGTAAGCTGAATACCGTACCTGTCAGTGCTCTCAAGCTTCTGATCAATGAGGGGACACATCTGGTTGCAGGCACCTTAGCAGAACAAGAAACACAATGTTATGTAATGTTTTGTAACTGTATAGTGCATTCTAAATGCAACTAGTGTTTTAATTAAGAAACAAGTTAAATAAATTATTAATGACAGTAGTTAGTCAGTCTTACCCACTAGATGCAAGAGTCAGTCAGTCAGTCAGTCAGTCAGTCAGTCAGTCAATCTTAGCCTCTAGCTGTAGAAGTTAGCCATTCAGTCTTAGCCCCTAGCTGTAGGAGTTAGTCATTCTTACCGTTTAGCTGTAAGAGTTAGTCAGTCTTACTAACTACCTCTTACAGCTAGTGTGTTAGTTGGGTAAGAATGACAAACTAGCTAACTAACCCTCTAGCTGTAAGAGTTAGTCATTCTTACCCTTAGCCTGTGTTCGTAATGGCTGCTCAGTGAAACGACCTGTCCTGATTTGTCATAGACAATTGCTAAAAAAAAAACTTTAATGAGCAAGCCTTCCTTCATGACCTGGTCTCTGTAAAATTGTATAGAATCAGCTTGACGTTTGGACCTTCTTTTTTAATATTTTTAATGGTATTGTTAACAAACACGCCCCCATAAAGAAAATTCGAATTAAAAAACAGGTTCAGCCCCTGGTTCGACCGTGATCTTGCAGAGTTACTCCACCTCAAGAATTGCATTGGCGAAAGGCTCAGCAAACGCATACTCAGAATGACTGGTTCTCATCCAGGCAAATGAGGAATAAGTGCACTCAGGCTATCCGGAAGGCGAAATTTAGATACTTTAAGAAGCAGTTCTCTCTCTGTGGGTCTAACCTCAAGAAGTTCTGGAAAACGGTTAAAGACCTGAAGAATAAACTCTCCTCACAGCTGCCCATGTCCCTTAATGTTGATGTGGTTGTTACTGACAAGAAGCACATGGCTGAGCTCTTTAATCACCACTTCATTAAGTCAGGATTCCTATTTGACTCAGCCATGCCTCCTTGACTGTCCAACATTTCCTCATCTCCCACCCCTTCTAATGAGACTAACCCCGATGTTTCTCCAGCTTTTTCCACTGCCCTGCTACAAAGTTTCTCCCTGAAGGCAGTCACTGAATCCGGGGTGCTAAAGGAGCTCTGTAAACTTGACCCCAGAGAAACATCTGGGTCAGATGGTTTAGACCCTTTCTTCTTTAAGGTTGCTGCCCCTATCATCGCAAAGCGTCTCTCCTTTCTGGGGAGGTTCCAATGGCTTGGAAGGCAGCCACAGTTCGTCCTTTATTTAAAGGGGGAGATCAAGCTGATCCTAACTGTTATAGGCCTATTTCTATTTTGCCCTGTTTATCAAAAGTGTTGGAAAAACTTGTCAATTATCAACTGACTGGCTTTCTTGACTGGCTTTCTTGATGCCTTGAAATATTTTCTCTGGTATGCAATCCGGTTTCAGCTCAGGTTATGGATGTGTCACTGCAACCCTAAAAAGGTCCTCAATGATGTCACCATTGACCTTGATTCTAAGAAATGTTGCTATTTTTATTGACTTTGCCAAAGCTTTCGATATGGTAGACCATTCAATTCTTGTGGGCCGTCTGAGGAGTATTGGTGTCTGAGGGGTTTTTGGCCTGCTTTGCTAACTACCTCAAAGAGTGCAGTGTATGAAGTCAGAAAATCTGCTGTCTCAGCCACGGCATGTTACCAAGAGAGTACCCCAAGGCTCAATCCTAGGCCCCACACTCTTCTCAATTTACATCAACAACATAGCTCAGGCAGTAAGAAGCTCTCTCATCCATTTATATGCCGATGATACAGTCTTATACTCAGCTGGCCCCTCCCCGGAATTTGTGTTAAATGCTCTACAACAGAGCTTTCTTACTGTCCATCAAGCTTTCTCTACCCTTAACCTTGATCTGAACACCTCCAAAACAAAGGTCATGTGGTTTGGTAAGAAGAATGCCCCTCTCCCCATCAGTGTGATTACTACCTCTGAGGGTTTAGAGCTCGAGGTAGTCACCTCATACAAGTACTTGGGAGTGTGGCTAGATGGTACACTGTCCTTCTCTCAGCACATATCAAAGCTGCAGGCTAAAGTTACATCTAGACTTGGTTTCCTCTATTGTGATTGCCCATCTTTCACTCCAGCTGCCAAACTAAGCCTGATTCAGACGATCATCCTACGCATGCTAGATTACAGAGACATAATTTTTAGATCGGCAGGTAAGGGTGCTCTCGAGCAGCTAGATGTTCTTTACCATTCGGCTATCAGATTTGCCACCAATGCTCCTTATAGGACTGTATACCCGTCGCAAGACCAACAGGTTGATGCTTATTTATAAAAAACCCTCTTAGGCCTCACTCCCCCCTATCTGAGATATCTACTGCAGCACTCATCCTCCACATACAACACCAGCTCTGCCAGTCACATTATGTTAAAGGTGCCCAAAGCACACATCCATGGGTCACTCCTTTTCAGTTTGCTGCAGCTAGCGACTGGAACGACCTGCAACAAACACTCAAACTGGACAGTTTTATCTCAATCTCTTTATTCAAAGACTCAATCATGGACACTCTTACTGACAGTTGTGGCTGCTTTGTGTGATGCATTGTTCTCTCTACCTTCTTGCCCTTTGTGTTGTTGTCTGTGCCCAATAATATTTGTACCATGTTTTGTGCTGCTACCATGTGTTGCTACCATGTTGTTGTCATGTTGTGATGCTACCATGCTGTGTTGTCATGTGTTGCTGCCTTACTATGTTATTGTCTTAGGTCTCTCTTTATGTAGTGTTGTCTCTTGTCGTGATGTGTGTTTTGTCCCCTCTTTATTATTTATAATCCCAGTCCCCGTCCCCGCAGGACGCCTTTTGCCTTGTGGTGGGCCGTCCTTGTAAATAAGAATTTGTTCTTAACTAACTTGCCTAGTTAAATAAAAGGTTAAATAAGATAAATAAAATACCCTCTAGCTGTAAGAGTTAGTCAGTCTTACCCTCTAGATCAGGCCTGGGCAATTATTTTCCCAGTATGACTGTTGACAGATATATCTACTGTAACTCCTAATCTTTGGAAAGTTTTGTTCATCGAGAGATGCATAGAACCTCGTCAGTGACATTGTTTTGACTAGTTCTCCAATCACTGCATCAGACCGATCAGCTCAAGTTGCAAGTCAGTGGGAGCGTGGTCCACAATGAAGGTGAAATGAGAGGAAACCAACCGCATGTCATTTTCCAACACTTTGAAATCCTCAAAACTATGAGAAAAAAACTCCCTGTTCAAAGCACGCAGCAGCAATGTATAATTCTCCCCCTGGTCATCTGATAGGGAACAGACTAGTAGTGTCAAAAAGTGGGTGAGATTGTTGGCTTCTACTTGGCAGGCCAGGAGGAGTAATTTTCCCTTGAAGGCTTTAACAAGGCTGTACATCTGAAGGCCCTTCCCTTGTAGTTTGGAAATCAGTTCATTCATGAGTGCCATGATGAAGGCATGATTGATGGTAAAGGCAAAATCAGCCAAACATTCTTTAACTTGCTGGTGAGGGAAATCCACATATTTTCCTTTCATTTGCAAAAACTCAGCAATCTCCAACTTCAGGTCCCACATCCTTTAAGCACCTTCCCCAAACTCAGCCATCTCACGTTTGTGTGGTAGGGGAGATCTACATGACCCAAACTCGTCTCTTCCAACAGTGAGACAAACAGCCTGTGGTTTAAAGTTTACTACTTCAGTGAATATATCCACAACATGGCTCATTTTCAGAACACATTGACAAAGCAGCTCCTGATGAATAATGCAATGCAGGAAATTACCCTTGATCATTTTCTGATCTGGGTTCAGCTCAGCAATTTGATCTTGTATCTTTTTCAAAAGGTCAATGTTTTTTCCTGTCAAGTTTGGGCACCAATCAGTGGTCACACTGGATAACTTTTCAAAACTCAGTCACACTTTTTAACCTCCTCAAATAAATCTTTCCCTGTGGTTGTGCTCTTCATTGACTGCACTGAAACAAGCTCCTCTGTAATTTCAAAGTCTGGGGTTATGCCTCGTAAGAATATCAACAACTGAGCCGTGTCACATGCATCACTGCTCTCATCCAGGGCCAAGGAGAAATCCTTTACCTTGTCTTTCAACTGTGGTTATATATTCTCTGCGATGTCCTCAACACGATGTGTCACCGTTCGTCTTGACAGGGAAACAATTTTCAAACAGCTTTCTTGTCGGGGCAAAGTATTGCTGCAGAGTCAATTAAACATTCTGTAATGAATTCTAACTCAGCGAATGGCTTGCTATGTTTAGCAATTTTGTGGGACAGTACATATCTAGCTATCGCAATTCTGTTTGAATGAATGCAGTTTTGTGAAAACTCCTTGCTGCTTTTGCAACTGAGAAAGTAACTCTTTTGATGCAATTGCCCTCTGCTCAGAAGACATATTCCAATATTTCTCTGCATGCTTCGTCCGGATGTGTTGGGACAAGTTCTAGTCATTCAAGACAACAATGCTAACTTTGGACACAGCTTTCCCTGGTACCTCAAATAAATATTTTGATGTACACTCTTGCTGGAACACCCTACATTCATTGTCTAATTACCCCAAAAACTAATTTTTGGGCCAATTTCTAGCGAGCTACTATTTGTAAGTGTGAAGTCAGCCTGTCAGTCACTGTCTGGTCTTTTTTATAAAAAAAATAAATAATTTTACACCTTTATTTAACTAGGCAAGTCAGTTAAGAACACATTCTTATTTTCAATGACGGCCTAGGAACAGTGGGTTAACTGCCTGTTCAGGGGCAGAACGACAGCTGGGGGGTTTGAACTTGCAACCTTTCGGTTACTAGTCCAACGCTCTAACCACTAGGCTACCCTGCCGCCCCGTCTTTGTGCAGTTGTTATTTATACGTGCCTTTTTATTTTAATTTCACCGTTATTTAACCAGGTAAGCCAGTTGAGAACAAGTTCTCATTTACAACTGCGACCTTGCCAAGATAAAGCATAGCAGTGCGACACAAACAACACAGAGTTACACATAAGCAAACGTACAGTCAATAACACAAAATAAATGAAAGATGTTTCTATTTATGTACAGTGTGTGCAAATGTAGAAGAGTAGGGAGGTAGGCAATAAATAGGCCCTAGAGGCAAAATAATTACAATTTAGCATTAATACTGGAGTGATAGATGTGCAGATGATGATGTGCAAGTAGAGCTACTGGGGTGCAAAAGAGCAAGAAGGTAAGTAATAATATGGGGATGAGGCAGTCGGGTGTGCTATTTACAGATTGGCTGTGTACAGGTACAGTGATCGGTAAGCTGCTCTGACAGCTGATGCTTAAATTTAGTGAGGGAGATATGAGTCTCCAGCTTCAGTGATTTTTGCAATTTGTTCCAGTCATTGGCAGCAGAGAACTGGAAGGAAAGGCAGCAAAAACAAGTGTTGGCTTTGGGGATGACCAGTGCAATATACCTGCCGGAGCGCGTGCTACGGGTGGGTGTTGCTATGGTGACCAGTGAGCTGAGATAAGGCGGGCATTTAACTAGCAAAATGTCCCACAAGCGGTGGTAATTAAATCATTACACAAATACAAGTATTCATTGGTCTTTTAATTTGAATAACAAATACTTAAAAAAAAAAAACTTTACTATCGCAAATTCTTTATGTGATCTGAGCATGATTCCACGGGCAGTATTGAATCAGGTCGCGGGCCACATAGGGCCCCCGGACCGGCCTTTGCCCAGGCCTGCTCAAGCTGTAAGAGTTAGTCAGTTTCTCCGTATACAAAAACGTAATATTGTGACTCACCACCTGGATTCGGTCTTATGTAGCAACATTTGAATTTCTGTTTTTACAAACGGATAAATGTAGAGACTCCGAGCTACAAAATGGTATATCATACACTGCATTTGAGTAAACAATGGGAAAGTAATTGAAAGTTGATACACTTGTAAACTCACTTTTGAGAAAACGGTCTTTCAATGTTTTGGCACTACTATAGGAGAGCCCTTCTTTGTCTACACCCATTCAGCATTGTTCACACTCTCTTAAGCCTTAGACCCACCCATCTCTTTAAGGGTTGATCCAACCATTTTGTACTATCTTACCAGCTACTTCCAGACATCTAAGAGAGAGAGAGAACAGCTCACTGAACATTACTCACCCTTGCAGAGCTGGTTAGGCTGTTACAGTATGTTATCCAGCGCGTTGGTGACCGCAACTGTGCTGTCACATTGTTCGTTCGTAAATTCAGAGCACACTGGACGCTCTGACTTAACGACAGTCAAGCACCCAAGCTAACTGGCTAACATTGGCTAGCTACTTCCAGACACATAATGAGAGAACACCCCACTGACTATTTTACTCCCCCTAGCAGAGCTGGTTAGGCTGTTTTCCAGAGCGTTGGTGACTAACAGTGCTGCTGGCAACAATTTAATTTTGCTTTCTTTGCCGACATTTACTGACTCCAGACAAATTAGACGGGTGTTGAGCGTTCAAAAATGTATCAGTTATTGTGCACTCTGGCACACTAGGACAAAACTCAGTCCTCCAGAAAGTAGAGAGCATACACATAACGTTAGCAAGCTAACAGTACACTTTAACTTGACATTAGGTTTATGCAGTTTTACTACACAATACATTTTCTTTTAAAGCCGCGTTTGACACAATTACCTAGACATACTGACCAGCTCCAATAGACAGACGTGTGCTATATGGAAGACCAATCCAAACTCATCTCTCGGCATGTCCAGCCCACTCATTACCTCAGCAAATCAAGGCTAGCAGGAAGGTTTCTCTGTTTTTCTGTGGCTAAACCAACTAGGCTCGTAACTGAACAATATTATTCGTATTTACAGATGGCATAAAAGTTTGATATTAAGGCACATGAAAGTTCACATGTTTGAGATGGCATTTCTGCAGAAAAAAAAACATTTTGGTAAAAATGTATTTTTTGCGTTCAAACGGCTCTCCTGTGAAGTCGTGACTTGCGACATACGCCTAGTTTACGGAATCAGGTCATTATTAGCCACCATGTAATTAGATAACTCTCCTTCATTGTTTGGTGAAAAAGATAAGAGAAAATATTGTTCAATTAAATCAACCCCTTTATCAAATATTGAAATGGAAGGAAGTGGTCATAATTAATATTTTCTGTAATTTCAGTGTCACTGTTTATAAATTCTAAACAGAAATACCTTATTTACATAATTATTCAGACCTTTTGCTATGAGACTCGAACTTGAGCACAGGTGCATCCTGTTTTCATTAACCATCCTTGAGATGTTTCTACAACTTGATTAGTGTCTAGGCACAGATCTGAGGAAGGGCACCAAAACATTTCTGCAGCAATGAAGGTCCCCAAGAACACAATGGCCTCAATCATTCTTAAACAGAATAAGCTTGGAACCACCAAGACTCTTCCTAGAGCTGACCGCCCAGCCACACTGAGTAATCAGGGGAGAAGGGCCTTGGTCAGGGTGGTGACCAAGAACCCAATTGTCACTCTGTTAGAGCTCTAGAATTTCTCTGTGGAGATGAGAGGACCTTCCAGAAGCCCAACCATCTCTGCAGCACTCCACCAATCAGGCCTTTATGGTAGAGCAGCCACTCCTCAGTAAAAGGCACCTAAAGGACTCAGACCATGAGAAACAAGATTCTCTGGTTTGATGAAACCAAGATTGAACTCTTTGGCCTGAATGCCAAACGTCACGTCTGGAGAAAACATGGCACCATCCCTATGGTGAAGCATGGCTGTGGCAGTATCATGCTGTGGCGATGTTGTCAGTGGCAGGGACTCTCCAAATACAAGTGTGACAAGCTTGTAGCATCATACCCAAGAAGACTTGATGCCAAAAGTGCTTCAACTTATGTAAATGTGATATTTCAGTTTCTTATTTTTTATAAAATTGGCAAACATTTCTAAACCTGTTTTTGTTTTGTCACTATCGGATATTGTGTGTAGATTGATGAGGGAAAAAAACTATTCAATCCATTTTAGAATAAAGCTGTGACAAAAAGTGAAGGTCTGAATACCTTCCGAAGGCACTGTATGTCTATGGTGTATTTACTGTGTGTGTGTGTCTAAATGATGTATGTACTATGAGCTGAGCCATAAGGGAGACGAGACCTCTACCACCCCACTAGGGAGGGGGGGTGTAGCCTGTTTTTTTCCCCCCTACTATGTTTCTGAAATCACCATCATCCACTAATTAACTTGTCATTTTTGCAGATTAAATGTTTGAGCTGCTAATGAATCAATATGTATTGTTTTAATTAGCTATGACATAGCAAATGCATATACAGCACAACATTCGATTTCATCCCCATCTCAAAACCAAATGGTTTTGACCATTTGGAAGTGTTTCATGAGCTTCTTTTGTATTCCAGCTTTGGCCTCGCAAAAGCGATTCCTCGTTACGAAAATATAAACTTTACCCTGTATATCTAAAAATGACCATATACACCATTTTATTTATTTATTTATTTTAACAAAACTATTGCTGATGGTGAACCTGAACAATGGAAATAAACTATTGTAAGCCACGTAAAACAGGAATAGCCAGATCAGTTGTTTCCGGTAGCTTACTTTTATTCTGGTAAAATAACATAGGTCACTCAACCAATAAAGACTAATATTGGGCAAGCCATTTTAGCATTTGAATGCTGAAGGTGCTGTGTAAGATCAGGCCCTACTCGCTTTGGCAGCGCGGATCTGGGCACAGTGCGCAGTTTGATGAGGCTACTGATTTTCCCTAGGTTGTTCTGCATGCAAAATTACTTGTAGATCAATGACTGTCAACACAGTTAAATGCTTAGCTAGACACCAGAGGAGATCAGGTATTTTTGTAAGGAAGAAAGTAATATGAGCCAAAAATGTTGATGAATTTGAAATTTGTAATGTTTGAATCGGTTTTGGGGTCCACAAACCATCTTAAACATTGAAATCAGTGACTGATGCGCATCGGTGAATTGTTACATACCTATTAGTTAGTCAGTCTTAACCTCTAGCTGTAAGAGACAGAGAGATAGATGGATAGACTTAGCATTTAGCTTTAAGAGTTAGTCTTAGCCTCAAGCTGTTTTGGTTAGTAGGTCTTATCCCCTCTAGCTGTAAAGGTTAGTTAGTAATAGTTGTTCAGTAAGTCAATCTTACCCTCTAGCTGTAGGAATTTGTTATTTAGTAATAGTTGTTCAGTAAGTTAATCGTAGGTCAGTCTAGCTGTAAGAATTAGTAAGTTGGTCTCACCCTCTAGCTGCAGCAGCTCACAGGCATCAGACTGGTTGTCTGTTGGATCTGCACTCTGGATCATGTGCAGCAGCTGGTCCATTTTCTCCTGGTGAGGAAAAATAACCAAATAGAACTTCAGTAGAGCTTTTTTATGAAAGGAAGTAAAACATTACACCTATAATAGTATACACTGAGTATACCAAACATTTGGAACACCTTCCTAATAAGAGTTGTGCCCTTTTGCGGTCAGAATAGCCTCCATTCGTCGGGCCATGGACTCTACAAGGTGTCGAAAGCGTTCCACAGGGATGCTGGCTCATGATGACTCCAATGCTTCCTACAGTTGAGTCAAGTTGGCTGAATGTCCTTTGGGTGGTGGACCATTCTTGGGACAAAAGGGAAACGGTTGAGCATGGAAAAACCAGCCGTGTTGCAGTTCTTGACAAAACAATGCTTCTGGCACCTACTACCATACCCCGTTCAAAGGCACTTAAATATTTTGTCTTGCCCATTAAACTTCTGAATGGCACATGTACACAATCCATGTCTCAAGACTTAAAAACATTCTTTACGTAACCGGCCGCGACCGGGAGGTCCGTGGGGCGACGCACAATTGGCCTAGCGTCGCCCGGGTTAGGGAGGGCTTGGTCGGTAGGGGTGTCCCTGTTCTCATCGCGCACCAGCGACTCCTGTGGCGGGCTGGGCGCAGTGTGCGCTAACCAAGGTGGCCAGGTGCACGGTGTTTCCTCCGGCGCATTGGTGCGGCTGGCTTCCGGGTTGGATGCGTGCTGTGTTAAGAAGCAGTGCGGCTTGGTTGGGTTGTGTATCGGAGGACGCATGACTTTCAACCTTCGTCTCTCCCGAGCCCGTACGGGAGTTGTAGCGATGAGACAAGATAGTAGCTACTACAACAATTGGATACCACGAAATTGGGGAGAAAAAAGGGGTGAAATTCACAAAAAATAAAATAAAAAGATTATATATTATTTATATTTTATAAATCTGCAAAAAGTATTTAAAAACTTTTGCTTTGTCATTATGGGGTAGATTGATGAGGGAAAACCCCCAATTTAATCAATTTTAGAATAGGACTGTAATGAACAAAAAGTCAAGGGGTCTGAATACTTTCCAAACGCGCACACGCCGTCAAGTCTTAGAACACCTAATTTAAGAGCTTTTCATTATTTTTATTATTTTCTACATTGTAGAATAATAGTGAAGACATCCGAACAATGAAATAACTACATGTGTTACCAAAAAAGCGTTAAACAAATTGAAATATATTTTATATTTGAGATTCTTCAAAGTAGCCTCCCTTTGCCTTGATGACAGCTTTGCACACTCTTGGCATTCTCTCAACCAGCTTCATGAGGTAGTTACCTGAAATGCATTTCAATTAACAGGTGTGCCCTGTTAAAAGTTCATTTGTGGAAATGTCTTCCTTCTTAATGCGCTTGGGCCAATCAGTTGTGTTGTGGCAAGGAGGGGTGGTATACAGAAGACAGCCCTATTTGGTAAAAGACCAAGTCCATAATATGTCAAGAACAGCTCAAATAAGCAAAGAGAAATGACAGTGGATCATTACTTTAAGACACGAAGGTCAGTCAATACGGAACATTTTAAGAACTTTGAAAGTTCCTTCAAGTGCAGTCGCAAAAACCATCAAGCGCTATGATGAAACTGGCTCTTATGAGGACCGCCACAGGACAGGAAGACCCAGAGTTACCTCTGCTGCAGAGGATAAGTTCAATAGAGTTACCAGCCTCAGAAATTGCAGCCAGATAAATGCTTCACAGAATTCAAGTAACAAACATATCAACATCAACTATAATGTGTGATTCAGGCCTTCATGGTCACATTGCTGCAAAGAAACCACTACAAAAGGACACCAATAATAAGAATAGGCTTGTTAGGGTCAAGAAACACAAGCAATGGACATTAGACCGGTGGAAATCTGTCCTTTGGTCTGGAGTCGAAATTTGAGATTTTTGGTTCCAACCACCCTGTCTTTGTAAGACGCAGTGTGGGTGAACGGAAGATCTCTGCATGTGTATTTCCCACCATGGAGGAGAAGGTGTTATGGTGTGTGGGTGATTTGCTGGTGACACGAATTCTAAATAAATTACAGACCAAGGCACACTTAACCAGCATGGCTACCATAGCATTCTGCAGCGATACGCCATCCTATCTGGTTTGCGCTTATTGGAACTACCATTTGTTTTTCAACAGGAAAATGGCCCAACACATCTCCAGGCTGTATAAGGGCTATTTGACCAAGATGGAAATTGATGGAGTGCTGCATCAGATGACCTGGCCTCCAATCACCAGACCTCAAACCAATTGAGATTATTTGGGATGAGTTGAACCGCAGAGTGAAGGAAAAGCAGCCAACAAGTGCTCAGCATATGTGGGAACTTCAAGACAGTTGGAAAAGCATTCCAGGTGAAGCTGGTTGAGAGAATGCCAAGAGTATACAAAACTGTCTTCAAGGCAAAGTGTGGCTATTTGAAAATATTTTGATTTGTTTGATTACTACATGATTCCATGTGTTATTTCATAGTTTTGATGTCTTCATTATTATTGTACAATGTAGAAAATAGTAAAAATTAAGAAAAACTCTTGAATGAGTAGGTGTGTCCAAACTTTTGACTGGTACTGTACATAAAGCTGTAGAATAAAGCTGTCGTACCTCGTCTATGTAGACCGGTTCAGGCTCAGGCTCTATGCTCTCCACCTGGACCTCCTCACTGAACTGCACCGTCTTCTTTTCTGTCTTCACTGTGGACACAGGACAGTCAGGGGGACAGTAAGGGGGACATGGAGGCAGTCATGGTTTTATTTTTATTTATTTAACCCCTATTTTCTCAGGTAAATTGTCTGAGAACACATTCTCATTTACAGCAACAATCTGGGGAATAGTTACAGAGGAGACATGGACAGCCAGGGGGACATGGAGATAGCCAGGGGGGCTTTGTGTGTGTGTGTGTGTGTGTGTGTGTGTGTGTGTGTGTGTGTGTGTGTGTCAGGTTTTCCGTTAAGAGGTCATAGGCGGCTTTGGCAGTTAATTTTTTTTTCTTTAAATCGGCTCCTGTCAATTATCCAGGAGAAGAAAAAAAAATAGGTTATAGGTTAATTTCCATAATTTAGTGGAATTAAATTAATGCATGTGTATATTCGTTACATTAATCTTATTCATCACACAGGCACAGCATTCAGATAGAGCCTTTGAGTGGAAAATATGTCAGACAGCGCAAGAACTGCTGTTACAGCATCTCAAACTGCTAATTCGTTGGCTGTTTCGAGCCAAATCATTGCGCAACAATTCTAAATGCAATCCCGTGTTGAGGTACTACTTGTATTTCTCAAGTGGTGATTGAAGTGTGCTTCCCATTCACCATTCAAATGTATAGGCAACGGAAGGCAGCCTTCATCGACGCATCACACACCACTTTGCAATGAGCTGGAGGTAGCATGCATTTTGAAAACACAATTGTTTGAAACCTGAACGTTTTTACCACATATGAGGCATGTCTTACCTTGCTTCAAAGTAGCCTAGCCAAAATCAGACCATATCCTTGGAGGTAATTACTTTTTTTTTTAAATACTCCCATTTGCCATTGAAACCAGTAGTCCATTATTTTATAAAGGCTTCCACATGCCATTGAAACCAGTAGTCCATTATTTTATAAAGACTTCCACATGCCATTGAAACCAGTAGTCCATTATTTTATAAAGACTTCCACATGCCATTGAAACCAGTAGTCCATTATTTTATAAAGGCTTCCACATGCCATTGAAACCAGTAGTCTATTATTTATAGACTTCATATGCCATTGAAAACAGCATTTGTATAACATTCTATAGGTTTTTAAATCAACATTATTTTTGTCCAGCAGCCAAAGGTATAATCCTAGTCATATTAGCAACCCATGCTAGTTGATGATAATCCTAGTCATATTAGCATCCCATGCTAGTTGATGATAATCCTAGTCATATTATCATCCCATGCTAGTTGATGCATCTTTAAATCTCCCCTCTTTCTACATTTCTAACAGATATTTTCATCTATGTCACATGAAACCGCTTGCGCACTTTTGACAACTGTGTTTTCCCACTAATTGCATTATGGAACGAACATTAGCGCGTAGCCTACTGCTGTACTACTGCTGCATTGCTGCGCAGTTGTAATGTGAAGAAATAATAGTTATCAACATTAAGCAAAATGTTACCTGTTGCAACAGACTCCTTGCTTTAAAACATTTGTTTATTTTTATGTAGCCTAAGACTACTGTAGCCTAAGCCTACTGGTTGTATGCATTTGGGATCTACCGTCCCACAACAGTCCCAGAGTCTGTTTGCAATAGGATATTACTTTCTCAACAAACTTTTCTACTATGGGGATAGTTAGATTAACATCTGCTGATCGTTACTCGTCTTGTTGGCTAGTGATTCTGCTGTTCGTTACTGGTCTTGTTGACTAGTGATTCTGCTGATCGTTACTGGTCTTGTTGGCTAGTGATTCTGCTGATCGTTACTGGTCTTGGTGGCTAGTGATTCTGCTGATCGTTACTGGTCTTGGTGGCTAGTGATTCTGCTGTTTGTTACTGTTCTTGGTGGCTTGTGATTTTGCTGTTCGTTACTGGTCTTGTTGGCTGACAAAAAGTACATGTGTATGTAATGTTACTAACATCTTCAAAGTGCGCATCGGAATTCGGTAAGGAAACCACACTTGTTGCATTCTCGACTTGGATGTTTTATTTAGATTAATGACCATAATGTAAATGTGATTTCTGTCATTCTGAGCACCGTGAGTGGATGCCCTAATCTGGTTACGCACCCAATGAATATGGGTCCAGTACATTTGTCAAATGTCCGGTAAATTAAAATGCTGGTGGTCAAATGATCGCCGCCACATTTTCCTAACAGAAACCCTGGTGCATGTGAACTCACTCATCTCAGGCTCTGCAGTCAGATCAGCCGTTACAAAGTTTGAGGGGAATAGTCCAACTCCCTGATACGTTTCTCCTTTCCACCAGTTGGGGTCACTGAAACCCCAAAATACAGCCTGTTAGTGAACAGTAAGGACTGGTTTCCCAGACACAGCCCAGAAGAACCACTACTCCTGGGCTAAACAGGGCCCACTACTCCTGGGCTAAACAGGGCCCACTACTCCTGGGCTAAACAGGGCCCACTACTCCTGGGCTAAACAGGGCCCACTACTCCAGGGCTAAACAGGGCCCACTACTCCTGGGCTAAACAGCACACTGTGGTATGGCAGGGATATGGTTTAGAGGTTAGGGTTTGTATGGCAGGGATAGGGTTAGGGTTTAGGGTTGGTATGGTAGGGATAGTGTTTAGGGGTTTGTATGGCAGGGTTAGTGGTATGGCAGGGATAGGGTTGGTATGGAAGCAATAGTGGTATTATAGGGTTTAGGGTTTGTATGGCAGGGTTAGTGGTATGGCAGGGTTAGTGGAATGGGAGGGGTAGGGTTGGAATGGTAGGGATAGGATTTAGGGCTAAGGGTTAGTATGGCAGGGATAATGGTATGTTAGGGATAGGGTTTAGAGTTGGTATGGTAGGGTTAGTGGAATGGAAGGGAAAGGGTTTAGGGTTGGTATGGAGGGTTTAGTGGTATGGCAGGGATATGGTTTAGGGTTGGGTTAGTGGTATGGCAGGGATAGGGTTTAGGGTTGGTATGGAGGGTTTAGTGGTATGGCAGGGTTAGTGGAATGGAAGGGATATGGTGTAGAGTTGGTATGGCATGATATGGTGTAGGGTTGGTATGGCATGGATATGGTGTAGGGTTGGTATGGCATGGATATGGTGTAGGGTTGGTATGGCATGGATATGGTGTAGGGTTGGTATGGCATGATATGGTTTAGGGTTGGTATGGTAGGGATAGGGTTTAGGGTTGGTATGGTAGGGTTAGTTGTATGATAGGGATAGGGTTTAGGGTTGGTGTGGCGGGGATAGGATTTAGGGTTGGTATGGTAGGGATAGGGTTGGTATGGCAGGGTTAGTGGTATGGCAGGGATAGGGTTTATGGTTGGTGTGGTAGGGATAGGGTTTAGAGTTGGTATGTAGGCATAGGGTTTAGGGATGGTATGGTAGGGATAGGGTTTAAGGGTTGGTATGGTAGGGATAGGGTTGCTATGGCAGGGATAGGGTTTAGGAGTTAGGTTTGGTATGGGAGGGATAAAGTTTAGGGTTGGTATGGCAGGGATAGGTTTAAGGGTTGGTATGGCAGGGATAGGGTTTAAGGGTTGGTATGGCAGGGATAGGGTTTAAGGGTTGGTATGGCAGGGTTAGTGGTTTGGCAGGGATATGGTGTAGGCGTTAGTGGTATGGTAGGGATAGGGTTGGTATGGTAGGGATAGGGTTTAGGGTTGGTATGGTAGGGATAAGGTTCAGGGGTTAGTGGTATGGCAGGGATAGGGTTAGTGATATGGCATGGATAGTGTTGGTATGGCAGGGATAGAGGTATGGCAGGGATAGTGTTTAGTGGTATGGTAGGGATAGGGTTTAGGTTTGGTATGGCAGGGATAGGGTTTAGTGGTATGGCAGGGATAGGGTTGAGGGTTGGTATGGCAGGGATAGGGTTTAGGGGTTAGTGGTATGGCAGGGATAGGGTTTAGGGTTGGTATGGCAGGGATAGGGTTTAAGGGTTTGGGTTGGTATGGCAGGGATAGGGTTTAAGGGTTTGGGTTGGTATGGCAGGGATAGGGTTTAAGGGTTATTGGAATGGAAGGGATAGGGTTTAGAGTTGGTATGTAGGGACACAGTTTAGGGTTGGTATGGCATGGATACGGTTTAGGGTTGGTATGATAGGGATAGGGTTTAGGGTTGGTATGGCAGGGATAGTGGTATGGTAGGGATACGGTTTAGGGTTGGTATGGTAGCGATAGGGTTTAGGGTTGGTATGGTAGGGATAGGGTTTAGGGTTGGTATGGTAGGGATAGGGTTTAAGGTTGGTATGGTAGGGATAGGTTTAGGGTTGGAATGGCAAGGTGACCTGACCTGTCGTCCAGGATAGTGATGATCTCTCCAGACTTGAAGGTAAGCTCGTTGTCCTCTGCAGCCTCAAAGTCATAGATGGCCCTGACCTTCCTGCCCTCAGGCCTCTGGGAAGAGAGGAAAGAGGCGCTGGGGTACAAACCAGACCCAGACAGACCTGACCCGGGCTGACTTCGCTGCTCCTTTAGAGATAACTCTATGGCTGGGGGAGGAGCGGAGAATGGAAGAAAGGAGAGAAGAGAGAGGAGAATGGAAGAAAGGAGAGAAGAGAGGGGGGGGGCAGAAGACAAGAGGACATGGTCAGAGATTTACAATTACATTTTAATATATTTAGTAATATGCTAATTCCATGATCATGTCGTTACAAACTTTATTCCAGAAGAAGCAGTCTATTTACCTTCGGCCAGGTCTAGTTTTAATCTAGAACCCAGTCTAGTGGGTGTCTTTACCTTTAGCCAGGTCTAGTGGGTGTCTTTACCTTTAGCCAGGTCTAGTGGGTGTCTTTACCTTTAGCCAGGTCTAGTGGGTGTCTTTACCTTTAGCCAGGTCTAGTGGGTGTCTTTACCTTTAGCCAGGTCTAGTGGGTGTCTTTACCTTTAGCCAGGTCTTCCTCCTCCTTCTTGTTGGTTAAGGTGGATGGATCCTTTGCCACTAAAGCAGGACTTGCTTTAGCTTTCTCCGCAGCCTAAACAGACCAATATCCAAGAATGAATGCAGCCCTATTCTGCTCCAGAATGAATGCAGCCTTGTAACAGCAACGTGTTTAATCTCTGTTTTATAATCACACAGTAGCCTACCCCCCCCCCCCCCCCCCCCAGTGCACCCACCTAAGAGCCCACAGCAGGGAAGGTGAGGACCCCCCCCCCCCAGTACACCCACCTGAGAGCCCACAGCAGGGAAGGTGACCCCCTGTTCCCTGAGGTTCTTGATCATGGCTGAAATCAGGCTGAGCTGAGGGTCATTCCTAAAGTCCTCTGCCCACTCTACCATCAGTGCCTTCAGCTTCTCACATACCTTAGGGTGGCCCTGGACACACACACACACACGTTTTCCACAAGTATGTAAAGTAGCCAGCCAAATAGAAAGAGTAGCCAGCAACGCACCCAGGGACCAGGGGGTTAAAGTCTTATTTACAGTTGTTTTACTGCAAGATATGAATTGACACAATGTTTGTTTTTCGAATTACGTACACTACCATTCAGAAGAAAAGCCATTTTTTGGTCCATTAAAATTACATCAAATTGATCAGAAATCCAGTGTATACATTGTTAATGTTGTAAATGACTATTGTAGCTGGAAACGGCTGATTTTTTTATGGAATATCTACATAGGCGTACAGAGGCCCATTATCAGCAACCATCACTCCTGTTATCCAATGGCACATTGTGTTAGCTAATCCAAGTTGATTATTTTAAAAGGCTAACTGAGTATTAGAAAACCCATTTACAATTATGTTAGCATTGCTTAAAACTGTTGTCCTGATTAAAGAAGCAATAAAACTGGTCTTCTTTAACTAGTCAATACTTTAGTTGAGTATCTGGAGCATCAGCATTTGTGGGTTCAATTACAGGCTCAAAATGGCCAGAAACAAAGGACATTCGTCTGAAACTCGTCAGTCTATTCTTGTTCTGAGAAATGAAGGCTATTCCATGAAAGAAATTGCCAAGAAACAGAATAGAAAGAGTGGGAGGCCCCGGTGCACAACTGAGCAAGAGAACAACTACATTAGTGTCTAGTTTGAGAAACAGACGCCTCACAAGTCCTCAACTGGCAGCTTCATTAAATAGTACCCACAAAACACCAGTCTCAAAGTCAACAGCAAAGAGGCAACTCCAGGACGCTGGCCTTCTAGGCAGAGTTGCGAAGAAAAAGCCATATCTGACTGGCCAATAAAAATAAATGAATAAGATGGGCAAAAGAACACAGACGTGAAAATTGGACAAAAAGTGTTATGGACAGAAATCTAAGTTTGAGGTGTTCAGATCACAAAAAAAATAATTTGTGAGACGCAGAAAAAAATTATTATATGTTGGAGGAGTGCATGGTGGAGGCAATGTGATGGTCGGGGGTGCTTTGGTGGTGGTAAAGTGGGAGATTTGTACAGGGTAAAAGGGATCTTGAAAAAGGAAGGCTATCACTCCATTTTGCAACGCCATGCCATACTCTGTGGACGACGCTTAAATGGAGCCAATTTCCTCCTATAACAGGGCAATAACCCAAAGCACAGCTCCAAACTACACAATAACTATTTAGGGAAGAAGCAGTCAGCTGGTATTCTGTCAATAATGGAGTGGCCAGCAGTCACCAGATCTCAACCCGACTGAGCTGTTGTGTTCCCATCAAGTCAATCCAACTTGTGGGACGTGCTTCAGGAAGGGGTGAAATCTCTTCAGATTACCTCAACAAATTGACAACTAGAATGCCAAAGGTCTGCAATGGTGTAATTGCTGCAAATGGAGGATTCTTTGACGAAAGCGAAGTTATTTAAATTAAAAATCATTTTTTATAACCTTGTCATTGCAACCTTGCCTTCCTAATCATTTTGCAACTAATTTTATTTCATGCGTTTTCATGGAAAACAAGGACATTTCTAAATGACCCCAAACTTTTGAAAGGCAGTGTATTTTATTCAAACAGAACAATGAAGTAAAGGTCGAACGCAGCAGTTTTCAATATCTCAATATCAAATTATTTCTGGGTAACAATTAAGTACCTTCCTACGGTTGTTTTCAATTAAAAATGCTAAAAAAAATAAAAAATAAGTAGCTTCTTTGCAGGACTGTCTGGGAGTGTTCTGCGTGGGGAGGAGAAACCTAGCTGTTATTGGCAGAATTATGTTTGACAAATATAATGAAGGATAATTAACAACGTAAAGGCTTGATTCTGTCGACATTCTCAAGGCGCGGTTTTTGTTCAGACCAAATGTTAACCAAGACCGGAGGGAAGGGCAGTCAGTGGCTGTTGTGCACCTCACTTCACCCACCTGGAATCTGAGAGGAGGCAGTCAGCATTTTGAAACTATTTAACCATTTACTTAATTGTTTAAACCTGGACGTTTTATGTCATTTTATGAAGCATGTCTTGCCCTGTTTCAAAGTAGCCAAAATACAACCATAGAAATGTGGGTGGAATTCTATAAAGAGTTCATATGCCATTGAAACCAGCATTTTCATAACGTTCTATAGGTTTTCAAATCAACGTTTTAAATTGTCCAGCAGCCAAAGGTATAATCCTAGTCATATTAGCAACCCATGCTAGTTGATGATAATCCTAGTCATATTATCAACCCATGCTAGTTGATAATAATTCTTGACATATTAGCAACCCATGCTAGTTGAAAAACTGGAATATGCTTAACACCCCGGCCGTCCTACAATCTAAACTAGATGCCCTCAATCTCACAAATTATCAAGGAACCTACCAGGTACAACCCTAAAAATCGGTAAACACGGGAACCCTCAGATATCATCCTGACCAACCTACCCTCAGTTTGAAAATGCTAGCCTTCGCTTCCCTAACAGAAATTTGCATCCTGTAACACAAATTTCCATATGTTTCGGGACACTGTAAAGTCCATGGAGAATAAGAGCACCTCCTCGCAGCTGCCCACTGCACTGAGGTTAGGAAACATTGTCACCACCGATAAATCTACAATAATCAAACATTTCAATAAGCATTTTTCTACAGCTGGCCATGCTTTCCCCCTGGCTACCCCTACCCTGGCCAACATCTCAGCCCCCTCATCCCCCCGCTACTCCTTCACCCAAATCGCTGATGTTCTGAAAGAGATGCAAAATCTGGACCCTACAAATCAGCTGGACTAGACAATCTGGACCCTCTCTAAAATTATCCACAGCCATTGTTACAATGCCTATTACTAGCCTATTCAAACTCTTTCGTATCATCTGAGATCCCTAAAGATTGGAAAGCTGCCGCGGTCATCCCCCTCTTCAAAGGGGGAGACACTCTAGACCCAAACTGTTACAGACCTATATCTATCCTGCCCTGCCATTCTAAAGTCTTCAAAAGCCAAGTTAACAAAGATCAACCATTTCAAATCCCACTGTACCTTCTCCGTTATGCAATCTGGTTTCTGAGCTGGTCATGGGTGCACCTCAGTCACGCTCAAGGTCCTAAACGATATCATAACCACGATCGATAAAAGACAGTAAGGTGCAGCCGTCTTCATTGACATGACCAAGGCTTTCGACCGTCAATCACCATATTCTTATCGGCAGACTCAATAGCCTTAGTTTCTCAAATGACTGCCTCGCCTGGTTCACCAACTACTTCTCAGATAGTTCAGTGTGTCAAATCGGAGGGCCTGTTGTCCGGACCTCTGTCAGTTTCTACGGGGGTACCACAAGGTTCAATTCTTGGGGCGACTCTTCTCTATATGTATCAGTGACGTCGCTCTTGCTGCTGGTGATTCTCTGATCCACCTCCACGCAGACGACACCATGCTGTATACTTCTGGCCCTTTTTTGGACACAGTTAACAAACCTCCAGAAGAGCTTCAATGCCATACAACACTCCTTCCGTGGCCTCCAACTGCTCTTAAATGCTAGTAAAACTAAATGCACGCTCTTCAACCAATCGCTGTCCGCACTCGCCCGTCCGACTACCATCATCACTCTGGACGGTTCTGACTTAGAATATGTGGACAACTACAAATACCTAGGTGTCTGGTTCGACTGTAAACTCTCCCTCCAGACTCAAATTAAGCATCTCCAATCCAAAATTAAATCTAGAAATCGGCTTCCTATTTCGCAACAAAGCCTCCTTCACTCATGCTGCTAAACATAACTTCGTAAAACTGACTCTCCTACCGATCCTGGACTTCAGCGATGTCATTTTCAAAATAGCCTCCAACACTCTACTCAACAAACTACTACCCACCACTGCGTCATGTATGCTCTCGTTGGCTGGCCCTCGCATCATATTCATCGCCAAACCCACTGGCTCCAGGTCATCTATAAGTCTTTGCTAGGTAAAGCACCACCTTATCTCAGCTCACTGGTCACCATAGCAACACCCAGCAGCATGCGCTCCAGCAGGTATATTTCACTGGTCATCCCCAAAGCCAACTCCTCATTTGGCTGCCTTTCCTTCGAGTTCTCCGATGCCAATAACTGGAACGAATTGCAAAAAAAAAAAAAAAAAATTCACTGAAGCTGGAGACTTCTATGTCCCTCACTAACTTTAAGCATCAGCTGTCTGAGCAGCTTACCGATCACTGTACACAGCCAATCTGTAAATAGCACACACGACTACCTCATCCCCATATTAATAATCCCCATATTAATGCTAAATTGTAATTATTTTCGCCTATTTATTGCCTTATCCTACCTCATCTGCACACACTGTATATAGATTTTTATATTGTGTTATTGACTGTATATTTGTTTACTCCATGTGTAACTCTGTGTTGTTTTTGTTGCACTGCTTTGCTCTATCTTGGCCAGGTTGCAGTTGTAAATGAGAACTTGTTCTCAACTGGCCTACCTGGTTAAATAAAGGTGACATTTAAAATTATTAGTAACCAATGCATCTTTAGATCTCCCCTCTTAATTTCTAACATCTATATTGCATGAAACCGCTCACAGATATTTTCATCTACATCGCATGTTACCGCTTGTGGTGCGCTTTGGAGAATTGTGTTTTCCGGCTAATGGCATTTTGGAAACTTCACGCGTAGCCTTCAGCCATGTGTGCATTGTTGAGCTTATAATATGAATAAATAAAACTAAAATGGAAAAAGTAGCCAGCTGAAAATGGGCCTGTAACACACACACTTACATTAGTATGGCCCTACAAACTTTATACAACACGTTTCATACAACAATTTTCAAAGTAGATATTTCTGTAACATTACATACAATGACAGCGAATATCCAGACCTTGTTTAGAACGTTGCTGACCTCACTGGCAAACTCTCTGGAGCACACTTCTAGATGAAATATCTTCCCACAGTTTGAAACACAGGCACCAAGTAGCTGGGAAGGGAAAAACATGTTTACTTCAATAATGTAAAGATAAAGCTTTTTTTAAGCTGTCATAAAGCTCTATGAAATATTTATAGCATAAGACAGCTTTATGAAATACACACTATATCGACAAAACTGTGGACACCCCTTGAAATGAGTGGATCTGGCTATTTCAGCCACACCTGTTAATGACAGGTGTTTCAAATCGTGCAAACTGCCATGCAATCTCCATAGACAAACATTGGCAATGACTTTCAACGTGGCACCGTAATAGAATACTACCTTTCCAACAAGTCAGTTCATCAAATTTCTGCCCTGTTAGAGCTGTCCTTGGCCAACTATAAGTGCTGTTATTGTGATGTGGAAACGTCTAGGAGCAACAACGACTCAGCCGCAAAGTGGTAGGCCACACAAGCTCACAGAACAGGACTGCAGAGTACTGAAGCGCGTAAAAGCTGTCTGTCCTCAGTTGTAACACTCACTACCGAGTTCCAAACTGCCTCTGGAAGCAAAGTCAGCACAATAACTGTTCATTGGGAGCGTCTTGAAATGGGTTTCCATGGCCGAGCAGCCGCACACAAGCCTAAGATCACCATGTGAAATGCAAGGCGTCGTTGGAGTGGTGTAAAGGTCACCGTCATTGGACTCTGGAGCAGAGGAAACACATTCCCTGGAGTGACGAATCACACTTCACCATCTGGCAGTCCGATGTACGAATCTGGGTTTGGCGGATGCTAGGAGGACGCTACCTGCCCCAATGAATAGTGACAACAGTAAAGTTTGGTGGAGGAATAATGGTCTGGGGCTGTTTTCCATGGTTTGAGCTAGGCTCCTTAGTGCCAGTGAAGGGAAATCTTAACGCTACAGCATACAATGACATTCTAGATGATTCTGTGATTCCAACTTTTTGGCAACAGTTTGGGGAAGGCCCTTTGCTGTTTCAGCATGACAATCCCCTCGTGCACGAAGGTCAATACAGAAATGGTTTGTCGAGATCGGTGTGGAAGAACTTGACTGGCCTGAACAAAGCCTCAACCCCATCGAACACATTTGGGATGAATAGGAACGCCGACTGCAAGCCAGGCCTAATCGGCCAATATCGGTGCTCGACCTCACTAAGGCTCTTGTAGCTGAATGGAAGCAAGTCACCGCAGCAATGTTCCAACATCTAGTGGAAATCCTTCCCAGAAGAATAGAGGCTGTTATAGCAGCAAATGGGGGACCAAGTCAATATTAACGCTCATGATTTTGGAATGAGATGTTCGACAAGATGGTGTCCACATACTGTTGGTCATGTAGTGCATTTACAGCATAAGACAGGGCTTTATGACAGCTTAAGACCGCTTTATGAAATATATTTATACAGCAGACAGTTTTTCCTCCAAGCACCTGTTGTAATACATAGCTGTGTTGTCTGTGTTTACCGTCAGAGCCTGCATGGCAACATGTGGATCCTTGTGGTTGACTCGTCTCATAATCGACCGAAGACATTCTTTAGGCCTTGAATAGAACACACATCAACCTTCATTATGATCAACAACACATACAACTTCATCAATAACACACACATCATCAACAATGCTTTAGCGGGATTCTCTCTCTTCAGAACTGGCTAAGTGATTTTTGCAGCTCAATGGGTGTAATCTTTTTTGACAATTGTTGATATTCTGGAAACAAAACATGTTTTATAAGGAGGATTGAATCCACCCACATCATTTGGGTTCATGGATCCATTCACAGCATTATAAGGCTACGTTGAAACAATGACTTAATGACTCAAGCCCAGCTCAGTTAATCCCTACCATTGTGATGCTAGGTTCTCACCCTGCACTAACATAAATAACATGAGCACATCTACTGCTGCTAAGCTTCACAGTAAAGCAATGAAAACAGTAAGCATCCCGGAAGAAAAATGCTCAAAATAGCCCACGTTAACATATGTAGCTTAAGAAACAAGGTTAATGAAATCAATAATTTTCTAGTAACAGATTACATTCATATTCTGAGTAACTCTGAAACTCACTTAGATAATACCTTTGATGATACAGTGGTAGCAATACAAGGTTATAACATTGACAGAAAATACAGAAGTGCCAATAGTGGAGGTGTTGATGTTTATATTCAGAACATTCCTGTAAAGATTAGAGAGGATCTCATGTTAAATACTGTTGAAGTAATATGGCTACAGGTTAATCTGCCTCACCTAAAGCCCATTCTGGTGGGAAGCTGCTATAGACCACCAAATGCTAACAGTCAGTATCTGGATGACAAGTGTGAAATGCTTGATAATGTATGTGATAGCAACAGAAAGGTATATTCTCTGGGTGATTTAAATATTGACTGGCTTTCATCAAGCTGCTCCAAACTGTAACCAGTGCCTGCAACTTTAGTAGACACATCTAGGAAAACCAAAGTCCCAAAGGCTGGGCCTAATATAGTGTATAAGAGGTCATACAATACATTTTGTAGTGATTCCTATGTTGTTGATGTAAAGAATATTTGTTGGTCCGTGGTGTGTAATGAGGAGCAAACAGACGGTATACTGAACACATTTATGAAATTGCTCATTCCAGTTACTAATAAGCACACATCCATTAAGAAAATGACTAAAAACGGTTAAATCCCTGTGGACTGATGAGGAATTTAAAATGATATAGTTGGGAGGGATGAGGCAAAAGGAATGGAAAATAAGTCTGGCTGCACAACGGATTCACAAACTTTATGCAAATTGAGAAATCATGTGACTAAACCGAATAAAATAAAAATGTGAATGATAGTAAAAATATTTGGAGCGCCTAAAATTTAATTGTGAAAAAAGGCAAAATCAGTTTCATCATTCATTGAAACAGACGGCTCATTCAACACAAAACCAACTGATATTGCCAACTAATTTAATGATTTTTTCATAGGCAAGATTAACAAATTTAGGCATGACATGCCAGCAACAAACGCTGACACTACACATCCAAGTATATCTGACCAAATTATGAAAGACAAGAATTATACTTTTGAATTCCGTAAAGTCAGTGTGGAAGAGGTGAACAAAAAAAATTGTTGATAAACAATGACAAACCACCGGGGTCTGACAACTTGGATGGAAAATTACTGAGGATGATAGGGGACGATATTGCCACTCCTATTTGCCATATTTTCAATTTAAGCCTACTAGAAAGTGGAGGGAACCAAGTCATTCTGCTACCCAAGAATAGTAAAGCCCCCATTACTGGATAATAGCCAACCAATCAGGCTGTTACCAACACATTGTAAACTTTAGGAAAAAATTGTTTGACCAGATACAATGCTATTTTACAGTAAACAAACAGACTTTCAGCACACTTATAGGGAAGGATATTCAACGAAAACAGCACTTACACAAATTACTGATTATTGGCTGAGAGAAATTGATGATAAAAAGGATTGTGGGGGCTGTTTTGTTAAGACTTAAGTGTGGCTTTTGACATGATTGATCATTGTCTGCTGCTGGAAAAATGTGTTATGGCTTTACACCCCCTACTATATTGTGGATAAAGAGTTACCCGTCTAACAGAACACAGAGTGTGTTCTTTAATGGAAGCCTCTCCAACATAATCAGGAATTTCACAGGGAAGCTGTCTCGTAGGCCCCTTACATATTGTTTTTTCAATCTTTACTAATGACATGCCACTGGCTTTGAGTAAAGTGTGTCTATGTCTGCGGATGATTCAACACAATACACGTCAGCTACTACAGCGACTGAAATGACTGCAACACTTAACAAATAACACATATAGAATCACGTAGTAACCAAAAAAAAGTGTTAACCTTTTTGGGATAGGGGGCAGCATTTTCACTTTTGGATGAATAGCATGCCCAGGGTGAACTGCCTCCAACTCTGTCCCAGATGCTAATATATGCATAGTATTATTAGTATTGGATAGAAAACACTGAAGTTTCTAAAACTGTTTGAATGATGTCTGTGAGTATAACAGAACTCATATGGCAGGCAAAAACCTGAGAAAAAACAAACCAGGAAGTGGGACATCTGAGGTTTGTAGTTTTCCAAAGCTTGGCCTACTGTGTACACATTGAGATATGGATGAGGTTGCACTTCCTAGGGCTTCCACTAGATGTCAACCATCTTTTGAAACTTGGAGGATTCTACTATAAAGGAGGGGCTCATGAAACCTCCCGAGTCAGTGGTCTGGCAGAGAGCCTTGGTCTCATGACGCGCGCTCCCGACAGAGTTACCTCTCGTTCCAGTGCCTTTCTGAAGTGAAAGGAATTCTCCGGTTGGAACATTGATGTTTTATGCTAAAAACAATATTGATTCCATACATCGTTTGACATGTTTCTAAAGGACTGTAAGGGAACTGAGTTTTTGTCTGGATGAAATGCTCACACCTCATGAAGATGGTTTACTGGGCTGAACATGCTAACAACAAGTGGCTATTTGGACATAAATGGAACTTTATTGAACAAATCAGTCATTTATTGTCGAACTGTGATTCCTGGGAGTACCTTCTGATGAAGATCATCAAAGTGAATATTTATGGTGTTGTTTCTAACTTTGTTGATTACAAAATGGCGGCTATTCCTCTGGATGTTTTGGGTTCTGAGCGAGGTTCTCAGATTATGCTTTTTCCGTAAAGTTTTTTTTAAATCTGACACAGCGGCTGCATTAAGGAGAAATCTCTAATTCTGTGAATAACACTAGTCTCTTTTATCAATGTTTATTATTAGTATTTCTGCAAAATCACTGGATCTTTTGGAATCAAAACATTACTGCACGTAAGGCGCCAATGTAAACAGATTCTTGGATAGAAATATGCACATTATCGAACAAAACATACATGTATTGTGTAACACGATGTCCTATGAGTGTCATCTGATGAAGATCAAAGGTTAGTGATTAATTTTCTCTCTATTTCTGCTTTTTGTGACTCCTATCTTTGGCTGGGAAATGGCTGTGTGTGTTTGTGACTTGACACTGACCTAACATAATCATGTTGCGTTTTAGCTGTAAAGCATTTTTGAAATCGGACACAATGGGTAGATTAACAATATGTTTTTTTATTTGCTGTATTGGACTTGTTAATGTGTGAAATTTACATATTTCTAAAAAATATTTTTGAATTTTGCGTGCTGCCTTTTCAGTGGAACGTTGTCGAGGGCGCTAGAAAGGTTAAACAAATCAAAATATATTCTATATATGTTAGATTCTTCAAAGTAGCCACCCTTTACCTTGACAGCGTCGCACACTCTTGGCATTCTCTCAACTCGCTTCACGAGGTAGTCACCTAGAATGCATTTAAATTAACAGGTGTGCCTTGTTAAAAGTTCATTGGTGGAATTTCTATCCTTCTTAATGCATTTGATTCAATCAGGTGTGTTGTGACAACATAGGGTTGTAGAAGATATTAAAACCCTATTTGGTAAAATACCAAGTCCATATTACGGCAAGAACAGCTAAAATAAGCAAAGAGAAACAAAAGTCAATCATCACTTTAAGACATGAAGGTCAGTCAACCTGGAAAAATTTCAAGAACTTTGAAAGTTTCTTTAAGTGCAGTCGCACAAATCATCAAGCACTATGATGAAACTGGCTCTCATGAGGACCGCCACAGGAAAGGAAGACCCAGAGTTACCTCTGCTGCAGAGGATAAATTCATTAGCGTTAACTGCACCTCAGATTGCAGCCCAAATAAATAGTGCAAGTAACAGACATCTCAACATCAACTGTTTTTTTAAATAACTAGGCAAGTCAGTTAACCTGTTAGAGCTCTAGGGGCGCTATTTCATTTTTGGATAAAAAACGTTCCCGTTTTAAGCGCGATATTTTGTCACGAAAAGATGCTCGACTATGCATATTCTTGACAGTTTTGGAAAGAAAACACTCTGAAGTTTCAGAATCTGCAAAGATTTTGTCTGTAAGTGCCCCAGAACTCATTCTACAGGCGAAACCAAGATGATGCATCACCCAGGAATTAGCAGAATTTCTGAAGCTCTGTTTTCCATTCTCTCCTTATATGGCTGTGATTGCGCAACGAATGAGCCTACACTTTCTGTCGTTCGCCCAAGGTCTTAGCAGCATCGTGACGTATTTGTAGGCATATCATTGGAAGATTGACCATAAGAGACTACATTTCCCAGGTGTCCGCCTGGTGTCCTGCGTCGAATTCGGTGCGCAATTGCCAGCTGCTTCCACTTTACCATTTGATTCAGGGGAGAAAGCATGTGTCCAAGAACGATGTATCAATGAAGAGATATGTGAAAAACACCTTGATGATTGATTCTAAACAACGTTTGCCATGTTTTCAGTCGATATTATGGAGTTAATTTGGAAAAAAGTTTGCGTTTTGAGGACTGAATTTATGGATTTTTTTTGGTGGCCAAATGTGATGTATAAAACGGAGCTATTTCTAATACACAAGGAATCTTTTTGGAAAAACTGAGCATCTGCTATCTAACTGAGAGTATCCTCATTGAAAACATCAGAAGTTCTTCAAAGGTAAATTATTTTATTTGAAGGCTTTTATGTTTTTGTTAATGTTGCGTGCTGGATGCTAACGCTAATGCTAACGCTAAATGCTAACGCGAAATGCTAACTCTAGCTAGCTACTTTTACACAAATTATTGTTTTCCTATGGTTGAGAAGCATATTTTGAAAATCTGAGATGACAGTGTTGTTTACAAAAGGCTAAGCTTGAGAGATGGCATATTTATTTCATTTCATTTGCGATTTTCATAAATAGTTAACGTTGTGTTATGCTAATGAGCTTGCTGATAGATTTACACAATCCTGGATACAGGGGTTTTTTCATAGCTAAACGTGACGCAGAAAACGGAGCGATTTGTCCTAAACAAATAATCTTTCAGGAAAAACTGAACATTTGCTATCTGAGAGTCTCCTCATTGAAAACATCTGAAGTTCTTCAAAGGTAAATGATTTTTTTGAATGCTTTTCTGTTTTTTTGTGTAAATGTTGCCAGCTGAATGTTAATGCTAAATGCTACGTTAGCCATCAATACTGTTACACAAATGCTTGTTTTGCAATGGTTGAGAAGCATATTTTGAAAATCTGAGATGACAGTGTTGTTAACAAAAGGCTAAGCTTGAGAGCTAGCATATTTATTTCATTTCATTTGCGATTTTCATGAATAGTTAACGTTGCGTTATGGTAATGAGCTTGAGTCTGTATTCACGAACCCGGATCCGGGATGGGGAGATCAGAAAGGTTAAGAACAAATTCGTATTTACAATGACGGACTAGGAACAGTGGGTTAACTGCCTTGTTCAGGGGCAGAAAGACAGATTTTTACATTGTCAGCTTGAGGATTCGATTTTGCAACCTTTCGGTTACTAGTCCAACGCTCTAACCACTAGGCTACCCACCACCCGCATCGTTCATGGTCGAATTGCTGTAAAGAAACCACTACTAAAGGACACCAATAAGAAGAAGAGACTTGCTTAGGCCAAGAAACACAAGCAATGGACATTAGACCGGTGGAAATCTGTCCTTTGGTCTGAGCCCAAATTTTTGGTTCCAACCGCCCTGTCTTTGTGAGACTCAGAGTATGTGAACAGATGATCTCTGCATGTGTGGTTCCCATCGTGAAGCTTGGAGGTGTGATGGTGCTATGCTGGTGACATGGTCTGTGATTTATTTAGAATTCAAGGCACACTTAACCAGCATGACTACCACAGCATTCTACAGCGATATGTCATCCCATCTGGTTTGCACTTAGTGGGACTATCATTTGTTTTCAACAGGACAATTACCCAAAACACACCTCCAGGCTGTATAAGGGCTATTTGACCAAGAAGAAGTGTGATGGAGTGCTGCATCAGATGACCTGGCCTCCACAATGACCCGGCCTCAACCTAATATAGATGGTTTGGGATGAGTTGGATCGCAGACTGAAGGAAAAGCAGCCAACAAGTGCTCAGCATGTGGGAACTCCTTCAAGACTGTTGGAAAAGCAATCCAGGTGAAGCTTTTTGAGAGAATCCCAAGAGAGTGCAAAGCTGTCATCAAGGCAAAGGGTGGCCACTTTGAAGATACTGAAATATATTTTGATTTGTTTAACACTTTTTTGGTTACTATATGAATACATGTGTTATTTCATATTTGCTGATGTCTTCACTTTTATTCTACAATGTAGAAAATAGTAAAAATAAAGAAAACCCCTTGAAAGAGTAGGTGTGTCCAAACTAACATCAACAACACACTAATATTCATCAACACATTTTTATTACAAAGATCACACCTTCATGTGGCCTACTCCTAGACATACATACTCTTATTACTGACCCGCTAGGAGACTGCCCCATCTTATTACTGACCCGCTAGAAGACTGCCCCATCTTATTACTGACCCGCTAGGAGACTGCCCCATCTTATTACTGACCCGCTAGGAGACTGCCCCATCTTATTACTGACCCGCTAGGAGACTGCCCCATCTGGATATACAGTATACATATAATTGATTGACATGTGTAACTGACCCAGAGCGAGACTGTCCTATCTTATCACAAAGGTCCAGGATGAGGCCCCAGTCCTCCGCTGTGTTCATCTCACTGGTGGCTTTCTCTGAAGAACAACAAACACAAAACATTAGCTCACTGCTGAAGTAGGCTATAACACAAACAAATCCATTTAGGGTGGCAGTCAGATAATGTGGGGAACCACTTGTCACATCTAGAGCCAGAGTTCTAACCAGATATGGTGCATCAGTTACTCAACATGTATTTATTCCTTATGTTATTATTTTTCTATTTATTCCCTGGGTTATTATTTTTTACATTTGTTCAACTATCTCTTCATTGTTGGGAAGGGCCTTAAGAAAGCATTTCACTGTTAGTCTACACCTGTTGTTTACGAAGCACCTGCAGTGCTTAATTAGAGCCGGATCAGGTTCCGGCACCTCCACGTTTTGGACTGTTTTGTTTCTAAACATAATTGGCTGGATCCCGTACCTCTACTGGCCCAATAAATAATTTTCACATTTTTGCAACGTAACATGTTTAATAAAAGCGATCAAAGTTCATTTGAGTTCTCTCTTAGTTAATTCTCCAGCCACCATGTTTAGAAACAAAACAGTCCAAAACGTGGAGGTGCCGGAACCTGATCCGGCTCTAATTAAGCACTGCAGGTGCTTCGTAAAAAATTGTAACCTATGGCACGCGGTACCGGAGCGCCAAGTCTAGGACCAAAAGGCTCCTTAATAGCTTCTACCCCAAGCCATAAACTGCTGAACAATTAATCAAATGGCCACCGGACTATTTACATATGTTCTATAACATCTCTCCTTCTTTCTACTCTGATAGACATGAGCCTGCATCTCATCTCTCTCGTTGCACTTTTATCATTTATTTCCTTATTTAATCCACGCCAAGGGTTCTGAACGAATTGCGGCACCCCTGACACATTTAAATATACTTGCCAAAGCCATAGAATTACTGCCGTCTGTTCAGAAACAAATTAAATCATTCAGAATAGGCTACTACACCATGACAAGGGCTATAATTTAGCGAGAGGAACATTTCTAATCCCCTTCCAGTGTTGTCAATAACATCTCTTCCAGTCTCATCTTCTCCTGTGTAGCTACGTCTTCCAAAAAGTCCTCATGGTCAAATCCAAAAAGTCCTCATGTCCATCCTTTGACCTGGCGATAGTTAGCTTGCAAGCTACCATAGCTAGATAGCTAACCCCTTCACTAACCTATGCTTGATACACACACATCCAAGTTAACGTTAGCAACGTGTTTAGCTTCTTTGCCTGCATAGTTAGTTAGTCATTGTAGTGGCATCTAGTGTAGCTGATGTTTTGTAGCTGCAGATAAAATGCAACGTCATCTTCTCCGTCTGGCACCATGGAGCATCAGTTTGCTGCTAGTTAACATCTTTACTGTCGCTTATCAAAATGGTCTAACTTTATCAACATTACCGGGGCCAGGTGTCTGGCTAACAACACTTCAGTAGTTAGCTAGTGAATAGGCTATCCCCATTGCTCTTACTGGCTAAGGTTATGTAGCCATGTTGACTGCCAGTCAGCTAACTAACAAGCTAGTTAACTAAAGAAGGGTGTTAGCTAGCTACGGCTACAAAACTTAAGACGACGTGCCGCTAACGTTAACTAGCTACGTGAGGAAAATCAACTCAAGACCTGGATAACGTTCAGGTACTAAGTAATAGCTAGCAATGCACAAACAAAGCCGAAGCGTTAGTGTAGCCAACGTCAACGTTCACAACTTACCAACATCTTGCTCAAATGGATTGGACGTGAAGAGAGGCATTACCGCAATTATATCAACCACAGTGTTGTAGTTCTCTTATTCGTTTCACTCGGCTATTCACTAACGTTAGTTATTACATTAAAACGCATAGCTAGTACAGAAAGTAGGGCATATGTAGTAGCCAGCTAGCTAGCCAGGCAGTCAGTCAGTCCTCGATCAGCCAGCAACAAACGATGCATTCTGGGTAACGGACATCACTGCGTTCTGAACATAGACGTTCACGTGACCGACTAAAATGGACTTCTGGGGTTCGCCTTCAAACTAAAAGTTCCCCATTGAAACTGACACAAACGGATAACAATTGTGCAATCATGCCACAATTGGACTAAATAATGCTAAACAAGGTTGGAATGTTGTTATATACATTCAACATAAAGACAGTTATTAGTTGAAATTGCACTGGATGTATTTGAATTCAGAATTGCATTGGGGGCATACTCTACTATTGCAGCATTGAGGCTGAGACGGGGGTAGGGGGACACTGTGGCCCTGTCCGACACTACCCCCGGATAGGGCCAAACAGGCAGGATACAACTCCACCCACTTTGCCAAAGCACAGCCCCCACACCACTAGAGGGATATCAACAGACCACCAACTGACTACCCTGAGACAAGGCTGAGCATAGCCCACTAAGATCTCATCCAACACATGAGCCCGAGGAGGCACAAAACCGGGCAGGAATGTCAGTGACTCAACCCACTCAAGTCGAATATAGCGAAAAAAGCCTGGCACAAAGTGATGCATCCCTCCTGGGGATGGCATGGAAGAGCACTAGTAAGCCAGTTACTCAGCTCCCGTGATCGGGTCAGAGGCAGAGAATGTATTATTTTATTATTTAACCTTTATTTAACTAGGCAAGTCAGTTAAGAACAAATGGGACCTATGGGACTCCCAATCACAGCCGGATGTGATACTGAAAGAGACCCAAAACAAGGGCGGTTCCTCACTTCAGTGCCTTGTCGTTCACCTTCGCACCCCTGGGCCAGACTACACTCAATCAGAGGAACTAATCATAGGAACTACTGAAGAGATGAGTCTTCAACAAAGACGTAGGGCCGAGACCGAGTCTGCGTCTCTCACATGGATAGACATTCCATAAAAATTGAGCTCTATAGGAGAAAGCCCTGCCTCCAGTTTTTTGCTTAGAAATTCTAGGGACAATAAGGAGACCTTTATTTTGTGACAGTGGATCTGTAACTGCTACAGTGTAGTTTAGTAGGATAAGGCTCCATAGCTGTATGGATCTGTAACTGCTACAGTGTAGTTTAGTAGGATGGAGGTTCAATAGCTGTATGGATCTGTAACTGCTACAGTAAGTGTATATTTTTTAGTTGAAGGATTCTTTCTTGTGGATGAAAGATAAGGGTTATATGCTTTAAAAGCGATGATTATTGACATTTGTAAATGTTAAAACACAGCATCGGGATAGTAGTTCACATTAGGAAGTTGTGGGTGAAGCTAATGGCTAAAAACTGTAGGGAGTTTGAGAGAAGAATGATATGCACTGTACAGCTTCAGCTATGGATTGTGCACCTGTGAAATTGGGTTTCAGCCTACACAGTGACACCCACAGAACACGACTGGGTAGAGTGTACACACAATTAGTTTCTTGGCTCTTTTTGCAGGACTTTGATTGTGGTAAATCACCTTTCCAGTCAGTCTATTGTGTATATTGCATATTCATGCAGGACTGTACAGCCTAACCTATTGATTCATATTGGACTGTACAGCCTAACGTATTGATTCAGTGTGTCTACTGTGTGTATTGTATATATGACACAATAATGACAAATTACATCAGAAACAATGTTTTAATCAGTTCTGGCTTTTTTCAACCTTTGCCATATCATGCATTCAGAGCTATCTATCTAATATCTAAGGGTTTTCTTTAATGGAAGCTTCTCTAATGTCAAACATGTAAAGTTGGTGTACTGCAGGCCAGCTCACTAGACCCTCTACTCTTTTCACCAATGACCTGCCACTGGTATTAAACAAAGCATGTGTGTCCATGTATGCGGATGATTCAACCATATACAGTGCATTCGGAAAGTATTCAGACGCCTGGACTTTTTCCACATTATGTTACGTTGCAACCTTATTCTAAAATTGATTACATCGTTTTTTTCTCCTTATCTACACATAATACCCCATAATGACAAAAAAATATATTATTTAGAATTTTTTGATAATGTATTAAAAATTACACAACTATTCAGACCCTTTACTCTACTAGTACTTTGTTGAAGCACCTTTGACAGCGATTACAGCCTCAAGTCTTCTTGGGTATGACGCTACAAGCTTGGCAAACCTGTATCTGGAGAGTTTCTTTTATTCCTCTCTGCAGATCCTCTCAAGCTTTGTCAGGTTGGATGGGGAGCGTTGCTGCACAGCTATTTTCCAGTCTCTCGAGAGATGTTTGATCGGGCTCAAGTCCGGGCTCTGGTTGGGTCACTCAAGGACATTCAGAGACTTGTTCTGAAGCCAAACCTGCATTGTCTTGCTGTGTGCTTAGTGTCATTGTCATGTTGGAAGGTGAACCTTCACCCCATTCTGAGGTCCTGAGCGCTTTGGAGCAGGTTTTCATCAAGGATCTCTCTGTACTTTGCTCCATTAATCTTTCCCTCGATCCTGACTAGTCTCCCAGTCCCTGATGCTGAAAAACATCCCAACAGCATAATGCTGCCACCACCGTGCTTCACTGTAGAGATGGTGCCAGGTTTCCTCCAGATGTGACGCTTGGCATTCATGCCAAAGAGTTCAATCTTGGTTTCATCAGACCAGATAATCTTGTTTCTCATGGACTTCAGAGTCCTTTAGGTGCCTTTTGGCAAACTCCAAGAGGGCTATCATGTGCCTTTTACTGAGGAGTGGCGTCTGTCTGGCCACTCTACCATAAAGGCCTGATTGGTGGAGGGCTGCATAGATGGTTCTCCTTCTGGAAGGTTCACCCATCTCCACAGAGGATAAATAATAAACAGAGAGTAGCAGCAGAGTCAATACAAGTATGGGGGGGGGGGGTCAATGTAAATAGTCCGGGTGGCCATTTTATTAATTGTTCGGCAGTCTTATGACTTGGGGGTAGAAGCTCCGGTACCGCTTGCTGTGCGATAGCAGAGAGAACTGTCTTTGACTTGGATGACTGGAGTCTTTTACAATTTCTTGGGCTTTGCTCTGATGCCAACTAGTATATAGGTCCTGGATGGCAGGAAGCTTGGCCCCAGTGATTGAGCTTAGCGTTCAACAACATGTCTACGATCCTGGCCTTCCTGATGGTAAAGGTAGGTGGTAAAGGTAGACCTCCAGGTGGTAAAGGTAGGCAACAACACATCTGCAACGTTGATCCTCAACACTGGGAACCCTCAGGGGTGCGTGCTTAGTCCCCTCCTGTACTCCTTGTTCACCCATGACTGCGTGGCCAAACACAACTCCAACACCATCACTACGTTTGCTGACGATACAACAGTGCCTGATCAACGACAACAATGAGACAAACTATGGGGAGGTCGTCAGAGACCTGGCATTGTGGTGCCAGGACAACACCTTCTCCCTCAATGTGAGCAAGACCAAGTTCCTTGGTGTCCACATCTCCAACAAACTATCATGGTCCAAACACACCAAGACAGTCGTGAAGATGAAACGACAACACCTTTTCCCCCCCAGGAGACTGAAAAGATTTGGCATTGGTCCACAGATCCACAAAAAGATCTACAGCTGCACAATCGAGACCATCCTGACCGGTTGCATCACCCCCTGGTATGAAAACTGCTCAGCAAATGAGATGAGCCTGTCTACTCTACAGACAAGATGAGCCAATCCACCTTACAATCAAGAAGAGCCTGTGTACTCTAGATACAAGACGAGCTTGTTGACTGTACTAATAGAGACAAAATGAGCCTGTCCACAGACAAGATGAGCCTGTCGACTCTACAGACAAGGTGAGCCTTTCCAATCGACAAACCATTTGAGCCTGTCCAATCGACTGTTACAGACAAGATAAGATAGTCCACTCTACTGCTAAAGACTAGATGAGCCTGTTCACGCAACAGACAAGACTGACCTGTCCAGTCTACAGACAAGATGAACCTCTCAAGTCTACCTCTACAGAAAATATTAACCAATCGACTCTACAGACAAAATTAACCTGTAACTACAAATCAAATCAAATCAAATCAAATTGTATTTGTCACATACACATGGTTAGCAGATGTTAATGCGAGTGTAGCGAAATGCTTGTGCTTCTAGTTCCGACAATGCAGTAATAACCAACAAGTAATCTAACTAACAATTCCAAAACTACTGTCTTGTACACAGTGTAAGGGGATAAAGAATATGTACATAAGAATATATGAATGAGTGATGGTACAGAGCAGCATAGGCAAGATACAGTAGATGGTATCGAGTACAGTATATACATATGAGATGAGTATGTAAACAAAGTGGCATAGTTAAAGTGGCTAGTGATACATGTATTACATAAGGATACCGTCGATGATATAGAGTACAGTATATACGTATGCATATGAGATGAATAGTGTAGGGTAAGTAACATTATATAAGGTAGCATTGTTTAAAGTGGCTAGTGATATATTTACATCATTTCCCATCAATTCCCATTATTAAAGTGGCTGGAGTTGAGTCAGTGTCAGTGTGTTGGCAGCAGCCACTCAATGTTAGTGGTGGCTGTTTAACAGTCTGATGGCCTTGAGATAGAAGCTGTTTTTCAGTCTCTCGGTCCCAGCTTTGATGCACCTGTACTGACCTCGCCTTCTGGATGATAGCGGGGTGAACAGGCAGTGGCTCGGGTGGTTGATGTCCTTGATGATCTTTATGGCCTTCCTGTGACATCGGGTGGTGTAGGTGTCCTGGAGGGCAGGTAGTTTGCCCCCGGTGATGCGTTGTGCAGACCTCACCACCCTCTGGAGAGCCTTACGGTTGAGGGCGGAGCAGTTGCCGTACCAGGCGGTGATACAGCCCGCCAGGATGCTCTCGATTGTGCATCTGTAGAAGTTTGTGAGTGCTTTTGGTGACAAGCCGAATTCCTTCAGCCTCCTGAGGTTGAAGAGGCGCTGCTGCGCCTTCTTCACAATGCTGTCTGTGTGAGTGGACCAATTCAGTTTGTCTGTGATGTGTATGCCGAGGAACTTAAAACTTGCTACCCTCTCCACTACTGTTCCATCGATGTGGATAGGGGGGTGTTCCCTCTGCTGTTTCCTGAAGTCCACAATCATCTCCTTAGTTTTGTTGACGTTGAGTGTGAGGTTATTTTCCTGACACCACACTCCGAGGGCCCTCACCTCCTCCCTGTAGGCCGTCTCGTCGTTGTTGGTAATCAAGCCTACCACTGTTGTGTCGTCCGCAAACTTGATGATTGAGTTGGAGGCGTGCGTGGCCACGCAGTCGTGGGTGAACAGGGAGTACAGGAGAGGGCTCAGAACGCACCCTTGTGGGGCCCCAGTGTTGAGGATCAGCGGGGAGGAGATGTTGTTGCCTACCCTCACCACCTGGGGGCGGCCCGTCAGGAAGTCCAGTACCCAGTTGCACAGGGCGGGGTCGAGACCCAGGGTCTCGAGCTTGATGACGAGCTTGGAGGGTACTATGGTGTTGAATGCCGAGCTGTAGTCAATGAACAGCATTCTCACATAGGTATTCCTCTTGTCCAGATGGGTTAGGTCGGTGTGCAGTGTGGTTGAGATTGCATCGTCTGTGGACCTATTTGGGCGGTAAGCAAATTGGAGTGGGTCTAGGGTGTCAGGTAGGGTGGAGGTGATATGGTCCTTGACTAGTCTCTCAAAGCACTTCATGATGGCGGAAGTGAGTGCTACGGGGCGGTAGTCGTTTAGCTCAGTTACCTTAGCTTTCTTGGGAACAGGAACAATGGTGGCCCTCTTGAAGCATGTGGGAACAGCAGACTGGTATAGGGATTGATTGAATATGTCCGTAAACACACCGGCCAGCTGGTCTGCGCATGCTCTGAGGGCGCGGCTGGGGATGCCGTCTGGGCCTGCAGCCTTGCGAGGGTTAACACGTTTAAATGTCTCACCTAGGCTGCAGTGAAGGAGAGACCGCATGTTTTCGTTGCAGGCCGTGTCAGTGGCACTGTATTGTCCTCAAAGCGGGCAAAAAAGTTATTTAGTCTGCCTGGGAGCAGGACATCCTGGTCCGTGACTGGGCTGGATTTCTTCCTGTAGTCCGTGATTGACTGTAGACCCTGCCACATGCCTCTTGTGTCTGAGCCGTTGAATTGAGATTCTACTTTGTCTCTGTACTGACGCTTAGCTTGTTTGATAGCCTTGCGGAGGGAATAGCTGCACTGTTTGTATTCGGTCATGTTACCAGACACCTTGCCCTGATTAAAATCAGTGGTTCACGCTTTCAGTTTCACGCGAATGCTGCCATCAATCCACGGTTTCTGGTTAGGGAATGTTTTAATCGTTGCTATGGGAACGACATCTTCAACGCACGTTCTAATGAACTCACACACCGAATCAGCGTATTCGTCAATGTTGTTGTCTGACGCAATACGAAACATGTCCCAGTCCACGTGGTGGAAGCAGTCTTGGAGTGTGGAGTCAGCTTGGTCGGACCAGCGTTGGACAGACCTCAGCGTGGGAGCCTCTTGTTTTAGTTTCTGTCTGTAGGCAGGGATCAACAAAATGGAGTCGTGGTCAGCTTTTCCGAAAGGGGGGCGTGGCAGGGCCTTATATGCGTCGCGGAAGTTAGAGTAACAATGATCCAAGGTCTTTCCACCCCTGGTTGCGCAATCGATATGCTGATAAAATTTACTGTCCACTCCACAGACAAGATAAGCCTGTCCAGTCTACAGACAAGATGAGCCTGTCCAGACTACAGACAAGATGAACCTGGACAGTCTACAGACAAGATGAACCTGGCCAGTCTACTGACAAGATGAACCTGTCCACTCTACAGACAAGATGAACCTGTCCACTCTACAGACAAGACCAGCCTGTCCACTCTACAGACAAGACCAGCCTGTCCACTATACAGACAAGACCAGCCTGTCCACTCTACAGACAAGACCAGCCTGTCCACTCTACAGACAAGACCAGCCTGGCCACTCTACAGACAAGACCAGCCTGGCCACTCTACAGACAAGATGAAGCTGTCCAGACTACAGACAAGATGAAGCTGTCCAGACTACAGACAAGATGAGCCTGTCCAGTCTACAGACAAGATGAAACCTTCCACTCTACAGACAAGATGAACCTGGCCAGTCTACTGACAAGATGAACCTGTCCACTCTACAGACAAGACGAGTCTGGCCACTCTACAGACAAGATGAGCCTGTCCACTCCACAGACAAGATGTGCCCATCCACTCCACAGACAAGATGTGCCTGTCCAGTCTACAGACAAGATGAGCCTGTCCAGTCTACAGACAAGATGAGCCTGTCCAGTCTACAGACAAGATGAACCTGTCCAGTCTACTGACAAGACCAGCCTGTCCACTCTACAGACAAGACCAGCCTGTCCAGTCTACAGACAAGACCAGCCTGGCCACTCTACAGACAAGACGAGCCTGGCCACTCTACAGACAAGATTAACCTGTCCACTCTACAGACAATAATAACCTGTCCACTCTACAGACAATAATAACCTGTCCACTCTACAGACAAGACCAGCCTGTCCACTCTACAGACAAGAATAACCTGTCCACTCTACAGACAAGATGAGCCTGGCCACTCTACAGACAAGATTAACCTGTCCACTCTACAGACAAGATGTGCCTGTCCACTCCACAGACAAGATGAACCTGTCCACTCCACAGACAAGATGTGCCTGTCCACTCTACAGACAAGATGTGCCTGTCCACTCTACAGACAAGATGAGCCTGTCCACTCCACAGACAAGATGAACCTGTCCACTACACAGACAAGATGAACCTGTCCATTTTACAGACAAGACCAGCCTATCCACTCTACAGACAAGACCAGCCTGTCCACTCTACAGACAAGACCAGCCGGTCCACTCTACAGACAAGACCAGCCTGGCCACTCTACAGACAAGACCAGCCTGTCCACTCTACAGACAAGATGAGCCTGGCCACTCTACAGACAAGATTAACCTGTCCACTCCACAGACAAGATGAACCTGTCCACTCCACAGACAAGATGAACCTGTCCACTCCACAGACAAGTTGAACCTGTCCAGACTACAGACAAGATGAACCTGTCCATTCTACAGACAAGATGTGCCTGTCCACTCTACAGACAAGATGAACCTGTCCACTCTACAGACAAGACCAGCTTGTCCACTCTACAGACAAGACCAGCCTGTCCACTCTACAGACAAGACCAGCCTGTCCACTCTACAGACAAGACCAGCCTGTCCACTCTACAGACAAGACCAGCCTGGCCACTCTACAGACAAGATGAGCCTGGCCACTCTACATACAAGATGAACCTGGCCACTCTACATACAAGATGAACCTGCCCACTCCACAGACAAGATGTGCCTGTCCACTCTACAGACAAGACCAGCCTTTCCACTCTACAGACAAGACCAGCCTGTCCACTCTACAGACAAGATGTGCCTTACCATTCTATTGCTAAAGACAATATGAGCCGTTCCACTCTGCTGAAACAAAGAAGATGAGATTGTCCACTTTACAGACAAAATGAGCCTGTCCTGTCTACGAGACAGAGTTAATGACTGTAATGGAATTTAAGTAGTTATTGTTGTGTCAGCTCTGTAACCTGCACATAAAATATATCTACTGTAGTTGTGTACATTCTCAGCCTCAACCTAGCCGTACTAACCCAGCCTTACTAAGCTAGCCGTACCAACCTAGCCATACCAACATAGCCGTACTAACCCAGTCTTACTAAGCTAGCCATACCAACCTAGCCATACCAACCTAGCCATACTGACCTAGCCGTACCAACCTAGCCGTACCAACCTAGCCGTACCTACCCAGCCGTACCAACCTAGCCGTACTAACCTAGCCGTACTGACCTAGCCGTACCAATCTAGCCGTACCAACCTAGCCGTACTAACCTAGCCGTACTAACCTAGCCGTACCAACCTAGCCGTATTAACCTAGCCGTACCAACCTAGCCGTACTAACCTAGCCGTACCAATCTAGCCATACCAACCTAGCTGCACTAACCTTGCCATACAGCGTAGTTACATCTCCTGACTCCTGCCCTGCTCCAAGATCACAGCACACAGCCATAGTCATATATTTCAGCAAATAGCTGTTCAATTATTAACCGGTAGTGCTATTTACAGGAATATGTCTTTAAATATACATAAGGTGTCTATAAAGAACGTGATGTCCTCTCACCACTGGTGGAGTGACCACAACTAGCACAGAGCTGTTAACAGACAGACAGGCAGGCAGGAAGGCAGGCAGGCAGGCAGGCAGGCAGGCAGGCAGGCAGGCAGGCAGGCAGGCAGGCAGGCAGACAGGCAGGCAGGCAGGCAGGCAGGCAGGCAGGCAGGCAGGCAGGCAGGCAGGCAGGCAGACGTCAGCTCTCCAGTGTTTCTAAAAAGAGGAATGGGACATCAGTCGTCCTGACCAAGCTGGTCTCTATTAAACATACTGCTATAAAATGGTGACGTTCCACTCTACAGGCAAGATGAGCCTGTCCACTCTACAGGCAAGATGAGCCTGTCCACTCTACAGGCAAGATGATCCTGTCCACTCTTCTGCTAGAGACAAGATGAGCCTGTCCACTCTTCTGCTAGAGACAAGATGAGAATGGCCTATTAAACATAATGCTATAAAATGGTGACGTTTTCAAATGTTGAATGCAGAAATAACCTGTTATTGACAGGGGAATGTGTGGTCCTCGGAATGTGTTGCGTGGCATAGAATTAACCATGTGTGGTCCTCGGGAACATGTTGACCAGAATAGAATTAAGCATGTGTGGTCCTCGGAACGTGTTGACCAGCATAGAATTAACCATGTGTGGTCGTCGGAACGTGTTGTGTTTGGGGTCTAATATATAGTGTGAGAGCAGGGAGAGGTGGTAAGGATTTAACTGTGGTCATCCTGTCTGGGTTGGCGCCCCCCCCCCCCCCCCGATGTATTACACTTGTGATTTTATGAAAGTTAAATATTTATAATTCTGTAGTTTGAATTTCGCGCTCTGCAATTTCACCAGATGTTGTCGAGGTGTCCCGCTAGCGGCACGCCTTTCCCACAGACACAACAGTTAGAGCGGCCATTCTATCCACTATTCATTCAACACCTTGTTTTAGGGTTTAACTGCTGTAGCAGATAGTGTTCTAAGAAACACAGTATCACAATAACACAGCCCTGTTTCAACCATCAGGACAGCAGACAGATAGCGTGGTCCTATATCGACCATCAGGACACCAGACAGTCAATGTGGTCCTGTATTGACCATTAGAACAGCAGACAGACAGAGCGGTGAACATCAGGACAGCATACAGACAGTTAGATTGGTCCCATCAAGAAACCAGACGGTCAAGGTTTTCCTGTATCAACCATGGAGGACAGCATGCAGACAGAGTGGTCCCGTATTGACCATCAGGACAGCAGACACACAGAGTGGTCCTGTATCGACGATCGGGAAATGATCCAAACAATTAGAGTGTTCCTTTATTGACAATCAGGACAGCAGACAGTCAAAGTGGTCCTGTGTCAGCCATCAGGACAGAAGACAGACAGAGCGGTCCTGTATCGACCATCAGGACAGCATACAGACAGAGCAGTCCTGTATCGACCATCAGGACAGCAGACAGTCAGAGTGGTCCTGTATCAACCATCAGGACAGCAGACAGTCAGAGTGATCCTGTATTGATCATCAGGACAGCAGACAGTCAGAGTGATCCTGTATTGACCGTCAGGACACCAGACAGTCACGGTGGTCCTGTATCGACCTTCAGGACAGCAGACAGACATACAGAGTGGTCCTGTATCGACCATCGGTACAGCAGACAGTCAGAGTGGTCCTGTATAACCATCAGGACAGCATACAGACAGAGTGGTCCTGTATCGACCATCAGGACAGCAGACAGACAATTAGAGTGGTCCTGTATCGACCTTCAGGAGAGCAGACAGACAGTTAGAGTGGTCCTGTATCGACCTTCAGGACAGCATACAGACAGAGCGGTCCTGTATCGACCATCAGGACAGCAGACAGTCAGAGAGGTCCTGTATAGACCATCAGGACAGCAGACAGTCAGACTCATCCTGTATCAACCATCAGTTCAGCAGACAGTCAGAGTGGTCCTGTATCGACCATCAGGACATCAGACAGTCAGAGCGGTCCTGTATCGACCATCAGGACAGCATACAGACAGAGTTGTCCTGTATCGACCATCAGGACAGCAGACAGTTAGAGCGGTCCTGTATCGACCATCAGGACAGCATACAGACAGAGCGGTCCTGTATCGACCATCAGGACAGCAGACAGTCAGAGTCATCCTGTATCGACCATCAGGACAGCAGACAGTCAGAGCGGTCCTGTCAGAGTGGTCCTAGAGTGGTCCTGTATCGACCTTCAGGACAGCATACAGACAGTTAGAGTGGTCCTGTATCGACCTTCAGGACAGCAGACAGACAGTTAGAGTGGTCCTGTATCGACCTTCAGGACAGCATACAGACAGTTAGAGTGGTCCTGTATCAACCTTCAGGACAGCGTACAGACAGTTTGAGTGGTCCTAAATCGACCTTCAGGACAGCAGACAGACAGTTAGAGTGGTCCTGTATCGACCTTCAGGACATCATACAGACAGTTAGAGTGGTCCTGTTTCGACCTTCAGGACAACGTACAGACAGTTAGAGTGGTCATATAAATCGACCTTCAGGACAGCAGACAGACAGAGTGGTCCTGTATCGACCTTCAGGACAGCATACAGACAGAGCAGTCCTGTATCGACCTTCAGGACAGCATACAGACAGTTAGAGGGGTCCTGTATCGACCTTCAGGACAGCAGACAGACAGTTAGAGTGGTCCTGTATCGACCTTCAGGACAGCATACAGACAGTTAGAGTGGTCCTGTATCGACCATCAGGACAGCAGACAGTCAGAGAGGTCCTGTATAGACCATCAGGACAGCAGACAGTCAGACTCAACCTGTATCAACCATCAGTTCAGCAGACAGTCAGAGCGGTCCTGTATCGACCATCAGGACAGCATACAGACAGAGCGGTCCTGTATCGACCATCAGGACAGCAGAAAGTCAGAGTCATCCTGTATCGACCATCAGGACAGCAGACAGTCAGAGCGGTCCTGTCAGAGTGGTCCTAGAGTGGTCCTGTATCGACCTTCAGGACAGCATACAGACAGTTAGAGTGGTCCTGTATCGACCTTCAGGACAGCAGACAGACAGTTAGAGTGGTCCTGTATCGACCTTCAGGACAGCATACAGACAGTTAGAGTGGTCCTGTATCAACCTTCAGGACAGCATACAGACAGTTTGAGTGGTCCTAAATCGACCTTCAGGACAGCAGACAGACAGTTAGAGTGGTCCTGTATCGACCTTCAGGACAGCGTACAGACGGTTAGAGTGGTCCTGTATCGACCTTCAGCACAGCATACAGACAGTTAGATTGGTCCTGTATCGACCTTCAGGACAGCGTACAGACAGTTTGAGTGGTCCTATATCGACCTTCAGGACAGCAGACAGACAGTTAGAGTGGTTCTGTGTCGACCTTCAGGACAGCGTACAGACAGTTAGAGTGGTCCTGTATCGACCTTCAGGACAGCATACAGACAGTCAGAGCGGTCCTGTATCGACCATCAGGACAGCATACAGACAGAGCGGTCCTGTATCGACCATCAGGACAGCATACAGTCAGAGAGGTCCTGTATCGACCATCAGGACAGCAGACAGTCAGAGCGGTCCTGTATCGACCATCAGGACAGCGGACAGTCAGAGCGCTCCTGTGTCGACCATCAGGACAGCATACAGACAGAGTGGTCCTGTATCGACCATCAGGACAGCATACAGACAGAGTGGTCCTGTATCAACCTTCAGGACAGCAGACAAACAGAGTGGTCCTGTATCGACCTTCAGGACAGCATACAGACGGTTAGAGTGGTCCTGTATCGACCTTCAGGACAGCATACAGACAGTCAGAGCGGTCCTGTATCAACCATCAGGACAGCATACAGACAGAGCGGTCCTGTATCGACCATCAGGACAGCAGACAGTCAGAGAGGTCCTGTATCGACCATCAGGACAGCAGACAGTCAGAGCGCTCCTGTATCGACCATCAGGACAGCATACAGGCAGAGTGGTCCTGTATCGACCATCAGGACAGCATACAGACAGAGTGGTCCTGTATCAACCTTCAGGACAGCAGACAAACAGAGCTGTCCTGTATCGACCATCAGGACAGCATACAGACAGTTAGAGTGGTCCTGTATCGACCTTCAGGACAACGTACAGACAGTTTGAGTGGTCATATAAATCGACCTTCAGGACAGCAGACAGACAGAGTGGTCCTGTATCGACCTTCAGGACAGCATACAGACAGAGCAGTCCTGTATCGACCTTCAGGACAGCATACAGACAGTTAGAGGGGTCCTGTATCGACCTTCAGGACAGCAGACAGACAGTTAGAGTGGTCCTGTATCGACCTTCAGGACAGCATACAGACAGTTAGAGTGGTCCTGTATCGACCATCAGGACAGCAGACAGTCAGAGAGGTCCTGTATAGACCATCAGGACAGCAGACAGTCAGACTCAACCTGTATCAACCATCAGTTCAGCAGACAGTCAGAGCGGTCCTGTATCGACCATCAGGACAGCATACAGACAGAGCGGTCCTGTATCGACCATCAGGACAGCAGAAAGTCAGAGTCATCCTGTATCGACCATCAGGACAGCAGACAGTCAGAGCGGTCCTGTCAGAGTGGTCCTAGAGTGGTCCTGTATCGACCTTCAGGACAGCATACAGACAGTTAGAGTGGTCCTGTATCGACCTTCAGGACAGCAGACAGACAGTTAGAGTGGTCCTGTATCGACCTTCAGGACAGCATACAGACAGTTAGAGTGGTCCTGTATCAACCTTCAGGACAGCATACAGACAGTTTGAGTGGTCCTAAATCGACCTTCAGGACAGCAGACAGACAGTTAGAGTGGTCCTGTATCGACCTTCAGGACAGCGTACAGACGGTTAGAGTGGTCCTGTATCGACCTTCAGCACAGCATACAGACAGTTAGATTGGTCCTGTATCGACCTTCAGGACAGCGTACAGACAGTTTGAGTGGTCCTATATCGACCTTCAGGACAGCAGACAGACAGTTAGAGTGGTTCTGTGTCGACCTTCAGGACAGCGTACAGACAGTTAGAGTGGTCCTGTATCGACCTTCAGGACAGCATACAGACAGTCAGAGCGGTCCTGTATCGACCATCAGGACAGCATACAGTCAGAGAGGTCCTGTATCGACCATCAGGACAGCAGACAGTCAGAGCGGTCCTGTATCGACCATCAGGACAGCGGACAGTCAGAGCGCTCCTGTGTCGACCATCAGGACAGCATACAGACAGAGTGGTCCTGTATCGACCATCAGGACAGCATACAGACAGAGTGGTCCTGTATCAACCTTCAGGACAGCAGACAAACAGAGTGGTCCTGTATCGACCTTCAGGACAGCATACAGACGGTTAGAGTGGTCCTGTATCGACCTTCAGGACAGCATACAGACAGTCAGAGCAGTCCTGTATCAACCATCAGGACAGCATACAGACAGAGCGGTCCTGTATCGACCATCAGGACAGCAGACAGTCAGAGAGGTCCTGTATCGACCATCAGGACAGCAGACAGTCAGAGCGCTCCTGTATCGACCATCAGGACAGCATACAGGCAGAGTGGTCCTGTATCGACCATCAGGACAGCATACAGACAGAGTGGTCCTCTATCAACCTTCAGGACAGCAGACAAACAGAGCTGTCCTGTATCGACCATCAGGACAGCATACAGACAGTTAGAGTGGTCCTGTATCGACCTTCAGGACAACGTACAGACAGTTTGAGTGGTCATATAAATCGACCTTCAGGACAGCAGACAGACAGAGTGGTCCTGTATCGACCTTCAGGACAGCGTACAGACAGTTAGAGCGGTCCTGTATCGACCTTCAGGACAGCATACAGACAGTTAGAATGGTCCTGTATCGACCTTCAGGACAGCAGACAGTCAGAGCGGTCCTGTATCGACCATCAGGACAGCATACAGACAGAGAGGTCCTGTATCGACCATCAGGACAGCAGACAGTCAGAGATGTCCTGTATCGACCATCAGGACAGCAGACAGACAGTTAGAGTGGTCCTGTATCGACCTTCAGGACAACGTACAGACAGTTTGAGTGGTCATATAAATCGACCTTCAGGACAGCGTACAGACAGCTTGAGTGGTCCTATATCGACCTTCAGGACAGCAGACAGACAGTTAGAGTTGTCCTGTATCGACCTTCAGGACAGCGTACAGACGGTTAGAGTGGTCCTGTATCGACCTTCAGGACAGCAGACAGACAGTCAGAGAGGTCCTGTATCGACCTTCAGGACAGCAGACAGTCAGAGCGCTCCTGTATCGACCATCAGGACAGCATACAGGCAGAGTGGTCCTGTATCGACCATCAGGACAGCATACAGACAGAGTGGTCCTGTATCAACCTTCAGGACAGCAGACAAACAGAGCGGTCCTGTATCGACCATCAGGACAGCATACAGACAGTTAGAGTGGTCCTGTTTCGACCTTCAGGACAACGTACAGACAGTTTGAGTGGTCATATAAATCGACCTTCAGGACAGCAGACAGACAGAGTGGTCCTGTATCGACCTTCAGGACAGCGTATAGACAGTTAGAGTGGTCCTGTATCGACCTTCAGGACAGCAGACAGTCAGAGCGGTCCTGTATCGACCATCAGGACAGCATACAGACAGAGAGGTCCTGTATCGACCATCAGGACAGCAGACAGTCAGAGATGTCCTGTATCGACCATCAGGACAGCAGACAGACAGTTGGAGTGGTCCTGTATCGACCTTCAGGACAGCATACAGACAGTTAGAGTGGTCCTGTATCGACCTTCAGGACAGCGTACATATAGTTTAAGTGGTCCTATATCGACCTTCAGGACAGCAGACAGACAGTTAGAGTGGTCCTGTATCGACCTTCAGGACAGCGTACAGACGGTTAGAGTGGTCCTGTATCGATCTTCAGGACAGCAGACAGACAGTTAGAGTGGTCCTGTATCGACCTTCAGGACAGTATACAGACTGTCAGAGCGGTCCTGTATCGACCATCAGGACAGCATACAGACAGAGCGGTCCTGTATCGACCATCAGGACAGCATACAGACAGTTAGAATGGTCCTGTATCGACCTTCAGGACAGCAGACAGTCAGAGCGGTCCTGTATCGACCATCAGGACAGCATACAGACAGAGAGGTCCTGTATCGACCATCAGGACAGCAGACAGTCAGAGATGTCCTGTATCGACCATCAGGACAGCAGACAGACAGTTAGAGTGGTCCTGTATCGACCTTCAGGACAGCATACAGACAGTTAGAGTGGTCCTGTATCGACCTTCAGGACAGCATACAGACAGTTAGAGTGGTCCTGTATCGACCTTCAGGACAACGTACAGACAGTTTGAGTGGTCATATAAATCGACCTTCAGGACAGCAGACAGACAGAGTGGTGCTGTATCGACCTTCAGGACAGCGTACAGACAGCTTGAGTGGTCCTATATCGACCTTCAGGACAGCAGACAGACAGTTAGAGTTGTCCTGTATCGACCTTCAGGACAGCGTACAGACGGTTAGAGTGGTCCTGTATCGACCTTCAGGACAGCAGACAGACAGTCAGAGAGGTCCTGTATCGACCTTCAGGACAGCAGACAGTCAGAGCGCTCCTGTATCGACCATCAGGACAGCATACAGGCAGAGTGGTCCTGTATCGACCATCAGGACAGCATACAGACAGAGTGGTCCTGTATCAACCTTCAGGACAGCAGACAAACAGAGCGGTCCTGTATCGACCATCAGGACAGCATACAGACAGTTAGAGTGGTCCTGTTTCGACCTTCAGGACAACGTACAGACAGTTTGAGTGGTCATATAAATCGACCTTCAGGACAGCAGACAGACAGAGTGGTCCTGTATCGACCTTCAGGACAGCGTACAGACAGTTAGAGTGGTCCTGTATCGACCTTCAGGACAGCAGACAGTCAGAGCGGTCCTGTATCGACCATCAGGACAGCATACAGACAGAGAGGTCCTGTATCGACCATCAGGACAGCAGACAGTCAGAGATGTCCTGTATCGACCATCAGGACAGCAGACAGACAGTTAGAGTGGTCCTGTATCGACCTTCAGGACAGCATACAGACAGTTAGAGTGGTCCTGTATCGACCTTCAGGACAGCGTACATATAGTTTGAGTGGTCCTATATCGACCTTCAGGACAGCAGACAGACAGTTAGAGTGGTCCTGTATCGACCTTCAGGACAGCGTACAGACGGTTAGAGTGGTCCTGTATCGATCTTCAGGACAGCAGACAGACAGTTAGAGTGGTCCTGTATCGACCTTCAGGACAGTATACAGACTGTCAGAGCGGTCCTGTATCGACCATCAGGACAGCATACAGACAGAGCGGTCCTGTATCGACCATCAGGACAGCATACAGACAGAGTGGTCCTCTATCAACCTTCAGGACAGCAGACAAACAGAGTGGTCCTGTATCGACCTTCAGGACAGCATACAGACAGTTAGAGTGGTCCTGTATCGACCTTCAGGACAACGTACAGACAGTTTGAGTAGTCATATAAATCGACCTTCAGGACAGCAGACAGACAGTTAGAGTGGTCCTGTATCGACCTTCAGGACAGTATACAGACTGTCAGAGCGGTCCTGTATCGACCATCAGGACAGCATACAGACAGAGCGGTCCTTTATCGACCATCAGAACAGCAGACAGTCAGAGAGGTCCTGTATCGACCATCAGGACAGCAGACAGTCAGAGCGGTCCTGTATCGACCATCAGGACAGCGGAGAGTCAGAGCGCTCCTGTGTCGACCATCAGGACAGCATACAGACAGAGTGGTCCTGTATCGACCATCAGGACAGCATACAGACAGAGTGGTCCTGTATCAACCTTCAGGACAGCAGACAAACAGAGTGGTTCTGTATCGTCCTTCAGGACAGCATACAGATGGTTAGAGTGGTCCTGTATCGACCTTCAGGACAGCATACAGACAGTCAGAGCGTTCCTGTATCAACCATCAGGACAGCATACAGACAGAGCGGTCCTGTATCGACCATCAGGACAGCAGACAGTCACAGAGGTCCTGTATCGACCATCAGGACAGCAGACAGTCAGAGCGCTCCTGTATCGACCATCAGGACAGCATACAGGCAGAGTGGTCCTGTATCGACCATCAGGACAGCATACAGACAGAGTGGTCCCTTATCAACCTTCAGGACAGCAGACAAACAGAGCTGTCCTGTATCGACCATCAGGACAGCATACAGACAGTTAGAGTGGTCCTGTATCGACCTTCAGGACAACGTACAGACAGTTTGAGTGGTCATATAAATCGACCTTCAGGACAGCAGACAGACAGAGTGGTCCTGTATCGACCTTCAGGACAGCGTACAGACAGTTAGAGCGGTCCTGTATCGACCTTCAGGACAGCATACAGACAGTTAGAATGGTCCTGTATCGACCTTCAGGACAGCAGACAGACAGTTTGAGTAGTCATATAAATCGACCTTCAGGACAGCAGACAGACAGTTAGAGTGGTCCTGTATCGACCTTCAGGACAGTATACAGACTGTCAGAGCGGTCCTGTATCGACCATCAGGACAGCATACAGACAGAGCGGTCCTTTATCGACCATCAGAACAGCAGACAGTCAGAGAGGTCCTGTATCGACCATCAGGACAGCAGACAGTCAGAGCGGTCCTGTATCGACCATCAGGACAGCGGACAGACAGAGTGGTCCTGTATCAACCTTCAGGACAGCAGACAAACAGAGTGGTTCTGTATCGTCCTTCAGGACAGCATACAGATGGTTAGAGTGGTCCTGTATCGACCTTCAGGACAGCATACAGACAGTCAGAGCGTTCCTGTATCAACCATCAGGACAGCATACAGACAGAGCGGTCCTGTATCGACCATCAGGACAGCAGACAGTCAGAGAGGTCCTGTATCGACCATCAGGACAGCAGACAGTCAGAGCGCTCCTGTATCGACCATCAGGACAGCATACAGGCAGAGTGGTCCTGTATCGACCATCAGGACAGCATACAGACAGAGTGGTCCCTTATCAACCTTCAGGACAGCAGACAAACAGAGCTGTCCTGTATCGACCATCAGGACAGCATACAGACAGTTAGAGTGGTCCTGTATCGACCTTCAGGACAACGTACAGACAGTTTGAGTGGTCATATAAATCGACCTTCAGGACAGCAGACAGACAGAGTGGTCCTGTATCGACCTTCAGGACAGCGTACAGACAGTTAGAGCGGTCCTGTATCGACCTTCAGGACAGCATACAGACAGTTAGAATGGTCCTGTATCGACCTTCAGGACAGCAGACAGACAGTTTGAGTAGTCATATAAATCGACCTTCAGGACAGCAGACAGACAGTTAGAGTGGTCCTGTATCGACCTTCAGGACAGTATACAGACTGTCAGAGCGGTCCTGTATCGACCATCAGGACAGCATACAGACAGAGCGGTCCTTTATCGACCATCAGAACAGCAGACAGTCAGAGAGGTCCTGTATCGACCATCAGGACAGCAGACAGTCAGAGCGGTCCTGTATCGACCATCAGGACAGCGGACAGTCAGAGCGCTCCTGTGTCGACCATCAGGACAGCATACAGACAGAGTGGTCCTGTATCGACCATCAGGACAGCATACAGACAGAGTGGTCCTGTATCAACCTTCAGGACAGCAGACAAACAGAGTGGTCCTGTATCGTCCTTCAGGACAGCATACAGATGGTTAGAGTGGTCCTGTATCGACCTTCAGGACAGCATACAGACAGTCAGAGCGTTCCTGTATCAACCATCAGGACAGCATACAGACAGAGCGGTCCTGTATCGACCATCAGGACAGCAGACAGTCAGAGAGGTCCTGTATCGACCATCAGGACAGCAGACAGTCAGAGCGCTCTTGTATCGACCATCAGGACAGCATACAGGCAGAGTGGTCCTGTATCGACCATCAGGACAGCATACAGACAGAGTGGTCCCTTATCAACCTTCAGGACAGCAGACAAACAGAGCTGTCCTGTATCGACCATCAGGACAGCATACAGACAGTTAGAGTGGTCCTGTATCGACCTTCAGGACAACGTACAGACAGTTTGAGTGGTCATATAAATCGACCTTCAGGACAGCAGACAGACAGAGTGGTCCTGTATCGACCTTCAGGACAGCGTACAGACAGTTAGAGCGGTCCTGTATCGACCTTCAGGACAGCATACAGACAGTTAGAATGGTCCTGTATCGACCTTCAGGACAGCAGACAGTCAGAGCGGTCCTGTATCGACCATCAGGACAGCATACAGACAGAGAGGTCCTGTATCGACCATCAGGACAGCAGACAGTCAGAGATGTCCTGTATCGACCATCAGGACAGCAGACAGACAGTTAGAGTGGTCCTGTATCGACCTTCAGGACAGCATACAGACAGTTAGAGTGGTCCTGTGTCGACCTTCAGGACAGCATACAGACAGTTAGAGTGGTCCTGTATCGACCTTCAGGACAACGTACAGACAGTTTGAGTGGTCATATAAATCGACCTTCAGGACAGCAGACAGACAGAGTGGTGCTGTATCGACCTTCAGGACAGCATACAGACATCTTGAGTGGTCCTATATCGACCTTCAGGACAGCAGACAGACAGTTAGAGTTTTCCTGTATCGACCTTCAGGACAGCGTACAGACGGTTAGAGTGGTCCTGTATCGACCTTCAGTACAGCAGACAGACAGGTAGAGTGGTCCTGTATCGACCTTCAGGACAGCATACAGACAGTCAGAGCGGTCCTGTATCAACCATCAGGACAGCATACAGACAGAGCGGTCCTGTATCGACCATCAGGACAGCAGACAGTCAGAGAGGTCCTGTATCGACCATCAGGACAGCAGACAGTCAGAGCGCTCCTGTATCGACCATCAGGACAGCATACTAGCAGAGTGGTCCTGTATCGACCATCAGGACAGCATACAGACAGAGTGGTCCTGTATCAACCTTCAGGACAGCAGACAAACAGAGCGGTCCTGTATCGACCATCAGGACAGCATACAGACAGTTAGAGTGGTCCTGTATCGACCTTCAGGACAACGTACAGACAGTTTGAGTGGTCATATAAATCGACCTTCAGGATAGCAGACAGACAGAGTGGTCCTGTGTCGACCTTCAGGACAGCAGACAGTCAGAGCGGTCCTATATCGACCATCAGGACAGCATACAGACAGAGAGGTCCTGTATCGACCATCAGGACAGCAGACAGTCAGAGATGTCCTGTATCGACCATCAGGACAGCAGACAGACAGTTAGAGTGGTCCTGTATCGACCTTCAGGACAGCGTACATATAGTTTGAGTGGTCCTATATCGACCTTCAGGACAGCAGACAGACAGTTAGAGTGGTCCTGTATCGACCTTCAGGACAGCGTACAGACGGTTAGAGTGGTCCTGTATCGACCTTCAGGGAAGCATACAGACAGTTAGAGTGGTCCTGTATCGACCTTCAGGACAGCGTACATATAGTTTGAGTGGTCCTATATCGACCTTCAGGACAGCAGACAGACAGTTAGAGTGGTCCTATATCGACCTTCAGGACAGCATACAGACAGTTAGAGTGGTCCTGTATCGACCTTCAGGACAGCGTACATATAGTTTGAGTGGTCCTATATCGACCTTCAGGACAGCAGACAGACGGTTAGAGTGGTCCTGTATCGACCTTCAGGACAGCGTACAGACGGTTAGAGTGGTCCTATATCGACCTTCAGGACAGTATACAGACTGTCAGAGCGGTCCTGTATCGACCTTCAGGACAGCGTACAGACGGTTAGAGTGGTCCTGTATCGACCTTCAGGACAGCATACAGACAGTTAGAGTGGTCCTGTATCGACCTTCAGGACAGCAGACAGTCAGAGCGGTCCTGTATCGACCATCAGGGCAGCATACAGACAGAGCGGTCCTGTATCGACCATCAGGACAGCAGACAGTCAGAGAAGTCCTGTATAGCCCATCAGGACAGCAGACAGTCAGACTCATCCTGTATCAACCATCAGTTCAGCAGACAGTCAGAGTGGTCCTGTATCGACCATCAGGACATCAGACAGTCAGAGCGGTCCTGTATCGACCATCAGGACAGCATACAGACAGAGTTGTCCTGTATCGACCATCAGGACAGCAGACAGTCAGAGCGGTCCTGTATCGACCATCAGGACAGCATACAGACAGAGCGGTCCTGTATCGACCATCAGGACAGCATACAGACAGAGTGGTCCTCTATCAACCTTCAGGACAGCAGACAAACAGAGTGGTCCTGTATCGACCTTCAGGACAGCATACAGACAGTTAGAGCGGTCCTGTATCGACCATCAGGACAGCATACAGACAGAGTGGTCCTGTATCAACCTTCAGGACAGCAGACAAACAGAGCGGTCCTGTATCGACCATCAGGACAGCATACAGACAGTTAGAGTGGTCCTGTATCGACCTTCAGGACAACGTACAGACAGTTTGAGTGGTCATATAAATCGACCTTCAGGATAGCAGACAGACAGAGTGGTCCTGTGTCGACCTTCAGGACAGCAGACAGTCAGAGCGGTCCTATATCGACCATCAGGACAGCATACAGACAGAGAGGTCCTGTATCGACCATCAGGACAGCAGACAGTCAGAGATGTCCTGTATCGACCATCAGGACAGCAGACAGACAGTTAGAGTGGTCCTGTATCGACCTTCAGGACAGCGTACATATAGTTTGAGTGGTCCTATATCGACCTTCAGGACAGCAGACAGACAGTTAGAGTGGTCCTGTATCGACCTTCAGGACAGCGTACAGACGGTTAGAGTGGTCCTGTATCGACCTTCAGGGAAGCATACAGACAGTTAGAGTGGTCCTGTATCGACCTTCAGGACAGCGTACATATAGTTTGAGTGGTCCTATATCGACCTTCAGGACAGCAGACAGACAGTTAGAGTGGTCCTATATCGACCTTCAGGACAGCATACAGACAGTTAGAGTGGTCCTGTATCGACCTTCAGGACAGCGTACATATAGTTTGAGTGGTCCTATATCGACCTTCAGGACAGCAGACAGACGGTTAGAGTGGTCCTGTATCGACCTTCAGGACAGCGTACAGACGGTTAGAGTGGTCCTATATCGACCTTCAGGACAGTATACAGACTGTCAGAGCGGTCCTGTATCGACCTTCAGGACAGCGTACAGACGGTTAGAGTGGTCCTGTATCGACCTTCAGGACAGCATACAGACAGTTAGAGTGGTCCTGTATCGACCTTCAGGACAGCAGACAGTCAGAGCGGTCCTGTATCGACCATCAGGGCAGCATACAGACAGAGCGGTCCTGTATCGACCATCAGGACAGCAGACAGTCAGAGAAGTCCTGTATAGCCCATCAGGACAGCAGACAGTCAGACTCATCCTGTATCAACCATCAGTTCAGCAGACAGTCAGAGTGGTCCTGTATCGACCATCAGGACATCAGACAGTCAGAGCGGTCCTGTATCGACCATCAGGACAGCATACAGACAGAGTTGTCCTGTATCGACCATCAGGACAGCAGACAGTCAGAGCGGTCCTGTATCGACCATCAGGACAGCATACAGACAGAGCGGTCCTGTATCGACCATCAGGACAGCATACAGACAGAGTGGTCCTCTATCAACCTTCAGGACAGCAGACAAACAGAGTGGTCCTGTATCGACCTTCAGGACAGCATACAGACAGTTAGAGCGGTCCTGTATCGACCATCAGGACAGCATACAGACAGAGCGGTCCTGTATCGACCATCAGGACAGCAGACAGTCAGAGTCATCCTGTATCGACCATCAGGACAGCAGACAGTCAGAGTGGTCCTGTCAGAGTGGTCCTAGAGTGGTCCTGTATCGATCTTCAGGACAGCAGACAAACAGAGCAGTCCTGTATCGACCTTCAGGACAGCATACAGACAGTTAGAGTGGTCCTGTATCGACCTTCAGGACAGCAGACAGACAGTTAGAGTGGTCCTGTATCGACCTTCAGGACAGCATACAGACAGTTAGAGTGGTCCTGTATCAACCTTCAGGACAGCGTACAGACAGTTTGAGGGGTCCTAAATCGACCTTCAGGACAGCAGACAGACAGTTAGAGTGGTCCTGTATCGACCTTCAGGACAGCGTACAGACGGTTAGAGTGGTCCTGTATCGACCTTCAGGACAGCAGACAGACAGTTAGAGTGGTCCTGTATCGACCTTCAGGACAGCATACAGACAGTTAGAGTGGTCCTGTATCAACCTTCAGGACAGCAGACAGTCAGAGCGGTCCTGTATCGACCATCAGGACAGCATACAGACAGAGAGGTCCTGTATCGACCATCAGGACAGCAGACAGTCAGAGATGTCCTGTATTGACCATCAGGACAGCAGACAGACAGTTAGAGTGGTCCTGTATAGACCTTCAGGACAGCATACAGACAGTTAGAGTGGTCCTGTATCGACCTTCAGGACAGCGTACAGACAGTTTGAGTGGTCCTATATCGACCTTCAGGACAGCAGACAGACAGTTAGAGTGGTTCTGTATCGACCTTCAGGACAACGTACAGACAGTTAGAGTGGTCCTGTATCGACCTTCAGGACAGCATACAGACAGTCAGAGCGGTCCTGTATCGACCATCAGGACAGCATACAGACAGAGCGGTCCTGTATCGACCATAAGGACAGCATACAGTCAGAGAGGTCCTGTATCGACCATCAGGACAGCAGACAGTCAGAGCGGTCCTGTATCGACCATCAGGACAGCGGACAGTCAGAGCGCTCCTGTGTCGACCATCAGGACAGCATACAGACAGAGTGGTCCTGTATCGACCATCAGGACAGCATACAGACAGAGTGGTCCTGTATCGACCATCAGGACAGCATACAGACAGAGTGGTCCTGTATCAACCTTCAGGACAGCAGACAAACAGAGTGGTCCTGTATCGACCTTCAGGACAGCATACAGACGGTTAGAGTGGTCCTGTATCGACCTTCAGGACAGCATACAGACAGTCAGAGCGGTCCTGTATCAACCATCAGGACAGCATACAGACAGAGCGGTCCTGTATCGACCATCAGGACAGCAGACAGTCAGAGAGGTCCTGTATCGACCATCAGGACAGCAGACAGTCAGAGCGCTCCTGTATCGACCATCAGGACAGCATACAGGCAGAGTGGTCCTGTATCGACCATCAGGACAGCATACAGACAGAGTGGTCCTGTATCAACCTTCAGGACAGCAGACAACCAGAGCTGTCCTGTATCGACCATCAGGACAGCATACAGACAGTTAGAGTGGTCCTGTATCGACCTTCAGGACAACGTACAGACAGTTTGAGTTGTCATATAAATCGACCTTCAGGACAGCAGACAGACAGAGCGGTCCTGTATCGACCTTCAGGACAGCGTACAGACAGTTAGAGTGGTCCTGTATCGACCTTCAGGACAGCATACAGACAGTTAGAGTGGTCCTGTATCGACCTTCAGGACAGCAGACAGTCAGAGCGGTCCTGTATCGACCATCAGGACAGCACACAGACAGAGAGGTCCTGTATCGAACATCAGGACAGCAGACAGTCAGAGATGTCCTGTATCGACCATCAGGACAGCAGACAGACAGTTAGAGTGGTCCTGTATCGATCTTCAGGACAGCATACAGACAGTTAGAGTGGTCCTGTATCGACCTTCAGGACAGCATAGAGACAGTTAGAGTGGTCCTGTATCGACCTTCAGGACAACGTACAGACAGTTTGAGTGGTCATATAAATCGACCTTCAGGACAGCAGACAGACAGAGTGGTGCTGTATTGACCTTCAGGACAGCGTACAGACAGCTTGAGTGGTCCTATATCGACCTTCAGGACAGCAGACAGACAGTTAGAGTGGTCCTGTATCGACCTCCAGGACAGCGTACAGACGGTTAGAGTGGTCCTGTATCGACCTTCAGGACAGCAGACAGACAGTTAGTGTGGTCCTGTATCGACCTTCAGGACAGCATACAGACAGTCAGAGCGGTCCTGTATCAACCATCAGGACAGCATACAGACAGAGCGGTCCTGTATCGACCATCAGGACAGCAGACAGTCAGAGAGGTCCTGTATCGACCATCAGGACAGCAGACAGTCAGAGCGCTCCTGTATCGACCATCAGGACAGCATACAGGCAGAGTGGTCCTGTATCGACCATCAGGACAGCATACAGACAGAGTGGTCCTGTATCAACCTTCAGGACAGCAGACAAACAGAGCGGTCCTGTATCGACCATCAGGACAGCATACAGACAGTTAGAGTGGTCCTGTATCGACCTTCAGGACAACGTACAGACAGTTTGAGTGGTCATATAAATCGACCTTCAGGACAGCAGACTGACAGAGTGGTCCTGTATCGACCTTCAGGACAGCATACAGACAGTTAGAGTGGTCCTGTATCGACCTTCAGGACAGCATACAGACAGTTAGAGTGGTCCTGTATCGACCTTCAGGACAGCAGACAGTCATAGCGGTCCTGTATCGACCATCAGGACAGCAGACAGACAGTTAGAGTGGTCCTGTATCGACCTTCAGGACAGCATACAGACAGTTAGAGTGGTCCTGTATTGACCTTCAGGACAGCGTACATACAGTTTGAGTGGTCCTATATCGACCTTCAGGACAGCAGACAGACAGTTAGAGTGGTCCTGTATCGACCTTCAGGACAGCGTACATACAGTTTGAGTGGTCCTATATCGACCTTCAGGACAGCAGACAGACAGTTAGAGTGGTCCTGTATCGACCTTCAGGACAGCGTACAGACGGTTAGAGTGGTCCTGTATCGATCTTCAGGACAGCAGACAGACAGTTAGAGTGGTCCTGTATCGACCTTCAGGACAGTATACAGACCGTCAGAGCGGTCCTGTATCGACCATCAGGACAGCATACAGAAAGAGCGGTCCTGTATCGACCATCAGGACAGCATACAGACAGAGTGGTCCTCTATCAACCTTCAGGACAGCAGACAAACAGAGTGGTCCTGTATCGACCTTCAGGACAACGTACAGACAGTTTGAGTAGTCATATAAATCGACCTTCAGGACAGCAGACAGACAGAGTGGTCCTGTATCGACCTTCAGGACAGTATACAGACTGTCAGAGCGGTCCTGTATCGACCATCAGGACAGCATACAGACAGAGCGGTCCTGTATCGACCATCAGGACAGCAGACAGTCAGAGAGGTCCTGTATCGACCATCAGGACAGCAGACAGTCAGAGCGGTCCTGTATCGACCATCAGGACAGCGGACAGTCAGAGCGCTCCTGTTTCGACCATCAGGCCAGCATACAGACAGAGTGGTCCTGTATCGACCATCAGGACAGCATACAGACAGAGTGGTCCTCTATCAACCTTCAGGACAGCAGACAAACAGAGTGGTCCTGTATCGACCTTCAGGACAGCATACAGACAGTTAGAGTGGTCCTGTATCGACCTTCAGGACAGCATACAGACAGTTAGAGTGGTCCTGTATCGACCTTCAGGACAGCAGACAGTCAGAGCGGTCCTGTATTGACCATCAGGACAGCATACAGACAGAGAGGTCCTGTATCGAACATCAGGACAGCAGACAGTCAGAGATGTCCTGTATCGACCATCAGGACAGCAGACAGACAGTTAGAGTGGTCCTGTATCGACCTTCAGGACAGCATACAGACAGTTAGAGTGGTCCTGTATCGACCTTCAGGACAGCATACAGACAGTTAGAGTGGTCCTGTATCAACCTTCAGGACAACGTACAGACAGTTTGAGTGGTCATATAAATCGACCTTCAGGACAGCAGACAGACAGAGTGGTGCTGTATCGACCTTCAGGACAGCGTACAGACAGTTAGAGTGGTCCTATATCGACCTTCAGGACAGCAGACAGACAGTTAGAGTGGTCCTGTATCGACCTTCAGGACAGCGTACAGACGGTTAGAGTGGTCCTGTATCGACCTTCAGGACAGCAGACAGACAGTTAGAGTGGTCCTGTATCGACCTTCAGGACAGCATACAGACAGTCAGAGCGGTCCTGTATCAACCATCAGGACAGCATACAGACAGAGCGGTCCTGTATCGACCATCAGGACAGCAGACAGTCAGAGCGCTCCTGTATCGACCATCAGGACAGCATACAGGCAGAGTGGTCCTGTATCGACCATCAGGACAGCATACAGACAGAGTGGTCCTGTATCAACCTTCAGGACAGCAGACAAACAGAGCGGTCCTGTATCGACCATCAGGACAGCATACAGACAGTTAGAGTGGTCCTGTATCGACCTTCAGGACAGCAGACAGTCAGAGCGGTCCTGTATCGACCATCAGGACAGCAGACAGACAGTTAGAGTGGTCCTGTATCGACCTTCAGGACAGCATACAGACAGTTAGAGTGGTCCTGTATTGACCTTCAGGACAGCGTACATACAGTTTGAGTGGTCCTATATCGACCTTCAGGACAGCAGACAGACAGTTAGAGTGGTCCTGTATTGACCTTCAGGACAGTATACAGACCGTCAGAGCGGTCCTGTATCGACCATCAGGACAGCATACAGACAGAGCGGTCCTGTATCGACCATCAGGACAGCATACAGACAGAGTGGTCCTCTATCAACCTTCAGGACAGCAGACAAACAGAGTGGTCCTGTATCGACCTTCAGGACAACGTACAGACAGTTTGAGTAGTCATATAAATCGACCTTCAGGACAGCAGACAGACAGAGTGGTCCTGTATCGACCTTCAGGACAGTATACAGACTGTCAGAGCGGTCCTGTATCGACCATCAGGACAGCATACAGACAGAGCGGTCCTGTATCGACCATCAGGACAGCAGACAGTCAGAGAGGTCCTGTATCGACCATCAGGACAGCAGACAGTCAGAGCGGTCCTGTATCGACCATCAGGACAGCGGACAGTCAGAGCGCTCCTGTTTCGACCATCAGGCCAGCATACAGACAGAGTGGTCCTGTATCGACCATCAGGACAGCATACAGACAGAGTGGTCCTCTATCAACCTTCAGGACAGCAGACAAACAGAGTGGTCCTGTATCGACCTTCAGGACAGCATACAGACAGTTAGAGTGGTCCTGTATCGACCTTCAGGACAGCATACAGACAGTTAGAGTGGTCCTGTATCGACCTTCAGGACAGCAGACAGTCAGAGCGGTCCTGTATCGACCATCAGGACAGCATACAGACAGAGAGGTCCTGTATCGAACATCAGGACAGCAGACAGTCAGAGATGTCCTGTATCGACCATCAGGACAGCAGACAGACAGTTAGAGTGGTCCTGTATCGACCTTCAGGACAGCATACAGACAGTTAGAGTGGTCCTGTATCGACCTTCAGGACAGCATACAGACAGTTAGAGTGGTCCTGTATCGACCTTCAGGACAACGTACAGACAGTTTGAGTGGTCATATAAATCGACCTTCAGGACAGCAGACAGACAGAGTGGTGCTGTATCGACCTTCAGGACAGCGTACAGACAGTTAGAGTGGTCCTATATCGACCTTCAGGACAGCAGACAGACAGTTAGAGTGGTCCTGTATCGACCTTCAGGACAGCGTACAGACGGTTAGAGTGGTCCTGTATCGACCTTCAGGACAGCAGACAGACAGTTAGAGTGGTCCTGTATCGACCTTCAGGACAGCATACAGACAGTCAGAGCGGTCCTGTATCAACCATCAGGACAGCATACAGACAGAGCGGTCCTATATCGACCATCAGGACAGCAGACAGTCAGAGCGCTCCTGTATCGACCATCAGGACAGCATACAGGCAGAGTGGTCCTGTATCGACCATCAGGACAGCATACAGACAGAGTGGTCCTGTATCAACCTTCAGGACAGCAGACAAACAGAGCGGTCCTGTATCGACCATCAGGACAGCATACAGACAGTTAGAGTGGTCCTGTATCGACCTTCAGGACAGCAGACAGTCAGAGCGGTCCTGTATCGACCATCAGGACAGCAGACAGACAGTTAGAGTGGTCCTGTATCGACCTTCAGGACAGCATACAGACAGTTAGAGTGGTCCTGTATTGACCTTCAGGACAGCGTACATACAGTTTGAGTGGTCCTATATCGACCTTCAGGACAGCAGACAGACAGTTAGAGTGGTCCTGTATCGACCTTCAGGACAGCGTACAGACGGTTAGAGTGGTCCTGTATCGATCTTCAGGACAGCAGACAGACAGTTAGAGTGGTCCTGTATCGACCTTCAGGACAGTATACAGACCGTCAGAGCGGTCCTGTATCGACCATCAGGACAGCATACAGACAGAGCGGTCCTGTATCGACCATCAGGACAGCATACAGACAGAGTGGTCCTCTATCAACCTTCAGGACAGCAGACAAACAGAGTGGTCCTGTATCGACCTTCAGGACAACGTACAGACAGTTTGAGTAGTCATATAAATAGACCTTCAGGACAGCAGACAGACAGAGTGGTCCTGTATCGACCTTCAGGACAGTATACAGACTGTCAGAGCGGTCGTGTATCGACCATCAGGACAGCATACAGACAGAGCGGTCCTGTATCGACCATCAGGACAGCAGACAGTCAGAGAGGTCCTGTATCGACCATCAGGACAGCAGACAGTCAGAGCGGTCCTGTATCGACCATCAGGACAGCGGACAGTCAGAGTGGTCCTCTATCAACCTTCAGGACAGCAGACAAACAGAGTGGTCCTGTATCGACCTTCAGGACAGCATACAGACAGTTAGAGTGGTCCTGTATCGACCTTCAGGACAGCATACAGACAGTTAGAGTGGTCTTGTATCGACCTTCAGGACAGCAGACAGTCAGAGCGGTCCTGTATCGACCATCAGGACAGCATACAGACAGAGAGGTCCTGTATCGAACATCAGGACAGCAGACAGTCAGAGATGTCCTGTATCGACCATCAGGACAGCAGACAGACAGTTAGAGTGGTCCTGTATCGACCTTCAGGACAGCATACAGACAGTTAGAGTGGTCCTGTATCGACCTTCAGGACAGCATACAGACAGTTAGAGTGGTCCTGTATCGACCTTCAGGACAACGTACAGACAGTTTGAGTGGTCATATAAATCGACCTTCAGGACAGCAGACAGACAGAGTGGTGCTGTATCGACCTTCAGGACAGCGTACAGACAGTTAGAGTGGTCCTATATCGACCTTCAGGACAGCAGACAGACAGTTAGAGTGGTCCTGTATCGACCTTCAGGACAGCGTACAGACGGTTAGAGTGGTCCTGTATCGACCTTCAGGACAGCAGACAGACAGTTAGAGTGGTCCTGTATCGACCTTCAGGACAGCATACAGACAGTCAGAGCGGTCCTGTATCAACCATCAGGACAGCATACAGACAGAGCGGTCCTGTATCGACCATCAGGACAGCAGACAGTCAGAGAGGTCCTGTATCGACCATCAGGACAGCAGACAGTCAGAGCGCTCCTGTATCGACCATCAGGACAGCATACAGGCAGAGTGGTCCTGTATCGACCATCAGGACAGCATACAGACAGAGTGGTCCTGTATCAACCTTCAGGACAGCAGACAAACAGAGCGGTCCTGTATCGACCATCAGGACAGCATACAGACAGTTAGAGTGGTCCTGTATCGACCTTCAGGACAGCAGACAGTCAGAGCGGTCCTGTATCGACCATCAGGACAGCAGACAGACAGTTAGAGTGGTCCTGTATCGACCTTCAGGACAGCATACAGACAGTTAGAGTGGTCCTGTATTGACCTTCAGGACAGCGTACATACAGTTTGAGTGGTCCTATATCGACCTTCAGGACAGCAGACAGACAGTTAGAGTGGTCCTGTATTGACCTTCAGGACAGTATACAGACCGTCAGAGCGGTCCTGTATCGACCATCAGGACAGCATACAGACAGAGCGGTCCTGTATCGACCATCAGGACAGCATACAGACAGAGTGGTCCTCTATCAACCTTCAGGACAGCAGACAGACAGAGTGGTCCTGTATCGACCTTCAGGACAACGTACAGACAGTTTGAGTAGTCATATAAATCGACCTTCAGGACAGCAGACAGACAGAGTGGTCCTGTATCGACCTTCAGGACAGTATACAGACTGTCAGAGCGGTCCTGTATCGACCATCAGGACAGCATACAGACAGAGCGGTCCTGTATCGACCATCAGGACAGCAGACAGTCAGAGAGGTCCTGTATCGACCATCAGGACAGCAGACAGTCAGAGCGGTCCTGTATCGACCATCAGGACAGCGGACAGTCAGAGCGCTCCTGTTTCGACCATCAGGCCAGCATACAGACAGAGTGGTCCTGTATCGACCATCAGGACAGCATACAGACAGAGTGGTCCTCTATCAACCTTCAGGACAGCAGACAAACAGAGGGGTCCTGTATCGACCTTCAGGACAGCATACAGACAGTTAGAGTGGTCCTGTATCGACCTTCAGGACAGCATACAGACAGTTAGAGTGGTCCTGTATCGACCTTCAGGACAGCAGACAGTCAGAGCGGTCCTGTATCGACCATCAGGACAGCATACAGACAGAGAGGTCCTGTATCGAACATCAGGACAGCAGACAGTCAGAGATGTCCTGTATCGACCATCAGGACAGCAGACAGACAGTTAGAGTGGTCCTGTATCGACCTTCAGGACATCATACAGACAGTTAGAGTGGTCCTGTATCGACCTTCAGGACAGCATACAGACAGTTAGAGTGGTCCTGTATCGACCTTCAGGACAACGTACAGACAGTTTGAGTGGTCATATAAATCGACCTTCAGGACAGCAGACAGACAGAGTGGTGCTGTATCGACCTTCAGGACAGCGTACAGACAGTTAGAGTGGTCCTATATCGACCTTCAGGACAGCAGACAGACAGTTAGAGTGGTCCTGTATCGACCTTCAGGACAGCGTACAGACGGTTAGAGTGGTCCTGTATCGACCTTCAGGACAGCAGACAGACAGTTAGAGTGGTCCTATATCGACCTTCAGGACAGCATACAGACAGTCAGAGCGGTCCTGTATCAACCATCAGGACAGCATACAGACAGAGCGGTCCTGTATCGACCATCAGGACAGCAGACAGTCAGAGAGGTCCTGTATCGACCATCAGGACAGCAGACAGTCAGAGCGCTCCTGTATCGACCATCAGGACAGCATACAGGCAGAGTGGTCCTGTATCGACCTTCAGGACAGCATACAGACAGAGTGGTCCTGTATCGACCTTCAGGACAGCAGACAGTCAGAGCGGTCCTGTATCGACCATCAGGACAGCAGACAGACAGTTAGAGTGGTCCTGTATCGACCTTCAGGACAGCATACAGACAGTTAGAGTGGTCCTGTATTGACCTTCAGGACAGCGTACATACAGTTTGAGTGGTCCTATATCGACCTTAAGGACAGCAGACAGACAGTTAGAGTGGTCCTGTATCGACCTTCAGGACAGCGTACAGACGGTTAGAGTGGTCCTGTATCGATCTTCAGGACAGCAGACAGACAGTTAGAGTGGTCCTGTATCGACATTCAGGACAGTATACAGACCGTCAGAGCGGTCCTGTATCGACCATCAGGACAGCATACAGACAGAGCGGTCCTGTATCGACCATCAGGACAGCATACAGACAGAGTGGTCCTCTATCAACCTTCAGGACAGCAGACAAACAGAGTGGTCCTGTATCGACCTTCAGGACAGTACACAGACTGTCAGAGCGGTCGTGTATCGACCATCAGGACAGCATACAGACAGAGCGGTCCTGTATCGACCATCAGGACAGCAGACAGTCAGAGAGGTCCTGTATCGACCATCAGGACAGCAGACAGTCAGAGCGGTCCTGTATCGACCATCAGGACAGCGGACAGTCAGAGCGCTCCTGTTTCGACCATCAGGCCAGCATACAGACAGAGTGGTCCTGTATCGACCATCAGGACAGCATACAGACAGAGTGGTCCTCTATCAACCTTCAGGACAGCAGACAAACAGAGTGGTCCTGTATCGACCTTCAGGACAGCATACAGACAGTTAGAGTGGTCCTGTATCGACCTTCAGGACAGCATACAGACAGTTAGAGTGGTCCTGTATCGACCTTCAGGACAGCAGACAGTCAGAGCGGTCCTGTATCGACCATCAGGACAGCATACAGACAGAGAGGTCCTGTATCGAACATCAGGACAGCGTACAGACAGTTAGAGTGGTCCTATATCGACCTTCAGGACAGCAGACAGACAGTTAGAGCGGTCCTGTATCAACCATCAGGACAGCATACAGACAGAGCGGTCCTGTATCGACCATCAGGACAGCAGACAGTCAGAGAGGTCCTGTATCGACCATCAGGACAGCAGACAGTCAGAGCGCTCCTGTATTGACCATCAGGACAGCATACAGGCAGAGTGGTCCTGTATCGACCATCAGGACAGCATACAGACAGAGTGGTCCTGTATCAACCTTCAGGACAGCAGACAAACAGAGCGGTCCTGTATCGACCATCAGGACAGCATACAGACAGTTAGAGTGGTCCTGTATCGACCTTCAGGACAGCAGACAAACAGAGCGGTCCTGTATCGACCATCAGGACAGCATACAGACAGTTAGAGTGGTCCTGTATCGACCTTCAGGACAACGTACAGACAGTTTGAGTGGTCATATAAATCGACCTTCAGGACAGCAGACAGACAGAGTGGTGCTGTATCGACCTTCAGGACAGCGTACAGACAGCTTGAGTGGTCCTATATCGACCTTCAGGACAGCAGACAGACAGTTAGAGTGGTCCTGTATCGACCTTCAGGACAGCGTACAGACGGTTAGAGTGGTCCTGTATCGACCTTCAGGACAGCAGACAGACAGTTAGAGTGGTCCTGTATCGACCTTCAGGACAGCATACAGACAGTCAGAGCGGTCCTGTATCAACCATCAGGACAGCATACAGACAGAGCGGTCCTGTATCGACCATCAGGACAGCAGACAGTCAGAGAGGTCCTGTATCGACCATCAGGACAGCAGACAGTCAGAGCGCTCCTGTTTCGACCATCAGGCCAGCATACAGACAGAGTGGTCCTGTATCGACCATCAGGACAGCATACAGACAGAGTGGTCCTGTATCGACCTTCAGGACAACGTACAGACAGTTTGAGTAGTCATATAAATCGACCTTCAGGACAGCAGACAGACAGAGTGGTCCTGTATCGACCTTCAGGACAGTATACAGACTGTCAGAGCGGTCCTGTATCGACCATCAGGACAGCATACAGACAGAGCGGTCCTGTATCGACCATCAGGACAGCAGACAGTCAGAGAGGTCCTGTATCGACCATCAGGACAGCAGACAGTCAGAGCGGTCCTGTATCGACCATCAGGACAGCGGACAGTCAGAGCGCTCCTGTTTCGACCATCAGGCCAGCATACAGACAGAGTGGTCCTGTATCGACCATCAGGACAGCATACAGACAGAGTGGTCCTCTATCAACCTTCAGGACAGCAGACAAACACAGTGGTCCTGTATCGACCTTCAGGACAGCATACAGACAGTTAGAGTGGTCCTGTATCGACCTTCAGGACAGCATACAGACAGTTAGAGTGGTCCTGTATCGACCTTCAGGACAGCAGACAGTCAGAGCGGTCCTGTATCGACCATCAGGACAGCATACAGACAGAGAGGTCCTGTATCGAACATCAGGACAGCAGACAGTCAGAGATGTCCTGTATCGACCATCAGGACAGCAGACAGACAGTTAGAGTGGTCCTGTATCGACCTTCAGGACAGCATACAGACAGTTAGAGTGGTCCTGTATCGACCTTCAGGACAGCATACAGACAGTTAGAGTGGTCCTGTATCGACCTTCAGGACAACGTACAGACAGTTTGAGTGGTCATATAAATCGACCTTCAGGACAGCAGACAGACAGAGTGGTGCTGTATCGACCTTCAGGACAGCGTACAGACAGTTAGAGTGGTCCTATATCGACCTTCAGGACAGCAGACAGACAGTTAGAGTGGTCCTGTATCGACCTTCAGGACAGCGTACAGACGGTTAGAGTGGTCCTGTATCGACCTTCAGGACAGCAGACAGACAGTTAGAGTGGTCCTGTATCGACCTTCAGGACAGCATACAGACAGTCAGAGCGGTCCTGTATCAACCATCAGGACAGCATACAGACAGAGCGGTCCTGTATCGACCATCAGGACAGCAGACAGTCAGAGAGGTCCTGTATCGACCATCAGGACAGCAGACAGTCAGAGCGCTCCTGTATCGACCATCAGGACAGCATACAGGTAGAGTGGTCCTGTATCGACCATCAGGACAGCATACAGACAGAGTGGTCCTGTATCAACCTTCAGGACAGCAGACAAACAGAGCGGTCCTGTATCGACCATCAGGACAGCATACAGACAGTTAGAGTGGTCCTGTATCGACCTTCAGGACAGCAGACAAACAGAGCGGTCCTGTATCGACCATCAGGACAGCATACAGACAGTTAGAGTGGTCCTGTATCGACCTTCAGGACAACGTACAGACAGTTTGAGTGGTCATATAAATCGACCTTCAGGACAGCAGACAGACAGTTAGAGTGGTCCTGTATCGACCTTCAGGACAGCATACAGACAGTCAGAGCGGTCCTGTATCAACCATCAGGACAGCATACAGACAGAGCGGTCCTGTATCGACCATCAGGACAGCAGACAGTCAGAGAGGTCCTGTATCGACCATCAGGACAGCAGACAGTCAGAGCGCTCCTGTATCGACCATCAGGACAGCATACAGGCAGAGTGGTCCTGTATCGACCATCAGGACAGCATACAGACAGAGTGGTCCTGTATCAACCTTCAGGACAGCAGACAAACAGAGCGGTCCTGTATCGACCATCAGGACAGCATACAGACAGTTAGAGTGGTCCTGTATCGACCTTCAGGACAGCATACAGACAGTTAGAGTGGTCCTGTATCGACCTTCAGGACAGCAGACAGTCAGAGCGGTCCTGTATCGACCATCAGGACAGCAGACAGACAGTTAGAGTGGTCCTGTATCGACCTTCAGGACAGCATACAGACAGTTAGAGTGGTCCTGTATCGACCTTCAGGACAGTGTACATACAGTTTGAGTGGTCCTATATCGACCTTCAGGACAGCAGACAGACAGTTAGAGTGGTCCTGTATCGACCTTCAGGACAGCGTACATACAGTTTGAGTGGTCCTATATCGACCTTCAGGACAGCAGACAGACAGTTAGAGTGGTCCTGTATCGACCTTCAGGACAGCGTACAGACGGTTAGAGTGGTCCTGTATTGATCTTCAGGACAGCAGACAGACAGTTAGAGTGGTCCTGTATCGACCTTCAGGACAGTATACAGACCGTCAGAGCGGTCCTGTATCGACCATCAGGACAGCATACAGACAGAGCGGTCCTGTATCGACCATCAGGACAGCATACAGACAGAGTGGTCCTCTATCAACCTTCAGGACAGCAGACAAACAGAGTGGTCCTGTATCGAGCTTCAGGACAGCATACAGACAGTTAGAGTGGTCCTGTATCGACCTTCAGGACAACGTACAGACAGTTTGAGTGGTCATATAAATCGACCTTCAGGACAGCAGACAGACAGAGTGGTCCTGTATCGACCTTCAGGACAGCGTACAGACAGTTAGAGTGGTCCTGTATCGACCTTCAGGACAGCATACAGACAGTTAGAGTGGTCCTGTATCGACCTTCAGGACAGCAGACAGTCAGAGCGGTCCTGTATCGACCATCAGGACAGCATACAGACAGAGAGGTCCTGTATCGAACATCAGGACAGCAGACAGTCAGAGATGTCCTGTATCGACCATCAGGACAGCAGACAGACAGTTAGAGTGGTCCTGTATCGACCTTCAGGACAGCATACAGACAGTTAGAGTGGTCCTGTATCGACCTTCAGGACAGCATACAGACAGTTAGAGTGGTCCTGTATCGACCTTCAGGACAACGTACAGACAGTTTGAGTGGTCATATAAATCGACCTTCAGGACAGCAGACAGACAGAGTGGTGCTGTATCGACCTTCAGGACAGCGTACAGACAGCTTGAGTGGTCCTGTATCGACCTTCAGGACAGCAGACAGACAGTTAGTGTGGTCCTGTATCGACCTTCAGGACAGCATACAGACAGTCAGAGCTGTCCTGTATCAACCATCAGGACAGCATACAGACAGAGCGGTCCTGTATCGACCATCAGGACAGCAGACAGTCAGAGAGGTCCTGTATCGACCATCAGGACAGCAGACAGTCAGAGCGCTCCTGTATCGACCATCAGGACAGCATACAGGCAGAGTGGTCCTGTATCGACCATCAGGACAGCATACAGACAGAGTGGTCCTGTATCAACCTTCAGGACAGCAGACAAACAGAGCGGTCCTGTATCGACCATCAGGACAGCATACAGACAGTTAGAGTGGTCCTGTATCGACCTTCAGGACAACGTACAGACAGTTTGAGTGGTCATATAAATCGACCTTCAGGACAGCAGACTGACAGAGCTGTCCTGTATCGACCTTCAGGACAGCATACAGACAGTTAGAGTGGTCCTGTATCGACCTTCAGGACAGCATACAGACAGTTAGAGTGGTCCTGTATCGACCTTCAGGACAGCAGACAGTCAGAGCGGTCCTGTATCGACCATCAGGACAGCAGACAGACAGTTAGAGTGGTCCTATATCGACCTTCAGGACAGCATACAGACAGTTAGAGTGGTCCTGTATCGACCTTCAGGACAGTGTACAGACCGTCAGAGCGGTCCTGTATCGACCATCAGGACAGCATACAGACAGAGCGGTCCTGTATCGACCATCAGGACAGCATACAGACAGAGTGGTCCTGTATCGACCTTCAGGACAGCGTACAGACAGTTAGAGTGGTCCTGTATCGACCTTCAGGACAGCATACAGACAGTTAGAGTGGTCCTGTATCGACCTTCAGGACAACGTACAGACAGTTTGAGTGGTCATATAAATCGACCTTCAGGACAGCAGACAGACAGAGTGGTCCTGTATCGACCTTCAGGACAGCGTACAGACAGTTAGAGTGGTCCTGTATCGACCTTCAGGACAGCATACAGACAGTTAGAGTGGTCCTGTATCGACCTTCAGGACAGCAGACAGTCAGAGCGGTCCTGTATCGACCATCAGGACAGCATACAGACAGAGAGGTCCTGTATCGAACATCAGGACAGCAGACAGTCAGAGATGTCCTGTATCGACCATCAGGACAGCAGACAGACAGTTAGAGTGGTCCTGTATCGACCTTCAGGACAGCATACAGACAGTTAGAGTGGTCCTGTATCGACCTTCAGGACAGCATACAGACAGTTAGAGTGGTCCTGTATCGACCTTCAGGACAACGTACAGACAGTTTGAGTGGTCATATAAATCGACCTTCAGGACAGCAGACAGACAGAGTGGTGCTGTATCGACCTTCAGGACAGCGTACAGACAGCTTGAGTGGTCCTGTATCGACCTTCAGGACAGCAGACAGACAGTTAGTGTGGTCCTGTATCGACCTTCAGGACAGCATACAGACAGTCAGAGCTGTCCTGTATCAACCATCAGGACAGCATACAGACAGAGCGGTCCTGTATCGACCATCAGGACAGCAGACAGTCAGAGAGGTCCTGTATCGACCATCAGGACAGCAGACAGTCAGAGCGCTCCTGTATCGACCATCAGGACAGCATACAGGCAGAGTGGTCCTGTATCGACCATCAGGACAGCATACAGACAGAGTGGTCCTGTATCAACCTTCAGGACAGCAGACAAACAGAGCGGTCCTGTATCGACCATCAGGACAGCATACAGACAGTTAGAGTGGTCCTGTATCGACCTTCAGGACAACGTACAGACAGTTTGAGTGGTCATATAAATCGACCTTCAGGACAGCAGACTGACAGAGTGGTCCTGTATCGACCTTCAGGACAGCATACAGACAGTTAGAGTGGTCCTGTATCGACCTTCAGGACAGCATACAGACAGTTAGAGTGGTCCTGTATCGACCTTCAGGACAGCAGACAGTCAGAGCGGTCCTGTATCGACCATCAGGACAGCAGACAGACAGTTAGAGTGGTCCTGTATCGACCTTCAGGACAGCATACAGACAGTTAGAGTGGTCCTGTATTGACCTTCAGGACAGCGTACATACAGTTTGAGTGGTCCTATATCGACCTTCAGGACAGCAGACAGACAGTTAGAGTGGTCCTGTATCGACCTTCAGGACAGCGTACATACAGTTTGAGTGGTCCTATATCGACCTTCAGGACAGCAGACAGACAGTTAGAGTGGTCCTGTATCGACCTTCAGGACAGCGTACAGACAGTTAGAGTGGTCCTGTATCGACCTTCAGGACAACGTACAGACAGTTTGAGTGGTCATATAAATCGACCTTCAGGACAGCAGACTGACAGGGTGGTCCTGTATCGACCTTCAGGACAGCATACAGACAGTTAGAGTGGTCCTGTATCGACCTTCAGGACAGCATACAGACAGTTAGAGTGGTCCTGTATCGACCTTCAGGACAGCAGACAGTCAGAGCGGTCCTGTATCGACCATCAGGACAGCAGACAGACAGTTAGAGTGGTCCTGTATCGACCTTCAGGACAGCATACAGACAGTTAGAGTGGTCCTGTATTGACCTTCAGGACAGCGTACATACAGTTTGAGTGGTCCTATATCGACCTTCAGGACAGCAGACAGACAGTCAGAGCTGTCCTGTATCAACCATCAGGACAGCATACAGACAGAGCGGTCCTGTATCGACCATCAGGACAGCAGACAGTCAGAGAGGTCCTGTATCGACCATCAGGACAGCATACAGACAGTTAGAGTGGTCCTATATCGACCTTCAGGACAGCAGACAGACAGTCAGAGCTGTCCTGTATCAACCATCAGGACAGCATACAGACAGAGCGGTCCTGTATCGACCATCAGGACAGTAGACAGACAGTTAGAGTGGTCCTGTATCGACCTTCAGGACAGCATACAGACAGTTAGAGTGGTCCTGTATCGACCTTCAGGACAGCATACAGACAGTTAGAGTGGTCCTGTATTGACCTTCAGGACAACGTACAGACAGTTTGAGTGGTCATATAAATCGACCTTCAGGACAGCAGACAGACAGAGTGGTGCTGTATCGACCTTCAGGACAGCGTACAGACAGCTTGAGTGGTCCTGTATCGACCTTCAGGACAGCAGACAGACAGTTAGTGTGGTCCTGTATCGACCTTCAGGACAGCATACAGACAGTCAGAGCTGTCCTGTATCAACCATCAGGACAGCATACAGACAGAGCGGTCCTGTATCGACCATCAGGACAGCAGACAGTCAGAGAGGTCCTGTATCGACCATCAGGACAGCAGACAGTCAGAGCGCTCCTGTATCGACCATCAGGACAGCATACAGGCAGAGTGGTCCTGTATCGACCATCAGGACAGCATACAGACAGAGTGGTCCTGTATCAACCTTCAGGACAGCAGACAAACAGAGCGGTCCTGTATCGACCATCAGGACAGCATACAGACAGTTAGAGTGGTCCTGTATCGACCTTCAGGACAACGTACAGACAGTTTGAGTGGTCATATAAATCGACCTTCAGGACAGCAGACTGACAGAGTGGTCCTGTATCGACCTTCAGGACAGCATACAGACAGTTAGAGTGGTCCTGTATCGACCTTCAGGACAGCATACAGACAGTTAGAGTGGTCCTGTATCGACCTTCAGGACAGCAGACAGTCAGAGCGGTCCTGTATCGACCATCAGGACAGCAGACAGACAGTTAGAGTGGTCCTGTATCGACCTTCAGGACAGCATACAGACAGTTAGAGTGGTCCTGTATTGACCTTCAGGACAGCGTACATACAGTTTGAGTGGTCCTATATCGACCTTCAGGACAGCAGACAGACAGTTAGAGTGGTCCTGTATCGACCTTCAGGACAGCGTACATACAGTTTGAGTGGTCCTATATCGACCTTCAGGACAGCAGACAGACAGTTAGAGTGGTCCTGTATCGACCTTCAGGACAGCGTACAGACAGTTAGAGTGGTCCTGTATCGACCTTCAGGACAACGTACAGACAGTTTGAGTGGTCATATAAATCGACCTTCAGGACAGCAGACTGACAGAGTGATCCTGTATCGACCTTCAGGACAGCATACAGACAGTTAGAGTGGTCCTGTATCGACCTTCAGGACAGCATACAGACAGTTAGAGTGGTCCTGTATCGACCTTCAGGACAGCAGACAGTCAGAGCGGTCCTGTATCGACCATCAGGACAGCAGACAGACAGTTAGAGTGGTCCTGTATCGACCTTCAGGACAGCATACAGACAGTTAGAGTGGTCCTGTATTGACCTTCAGGACAGCGTACATACAGTTTGAGTGGTCCTATATCGACCTTCAGGACAGCAGACAGACAGTCAGAGCTGTCCTGTATCAACCATCAGGACAGCATACAGACAGAGCGGTCCTGTATCGACCATCAGGACAGCAGACAGTCAGAGAGGTCCTGTATCGACCATCAGGACAGCAGACAGTCAGAGCGCTCCTGTATCGACCATCAGGACAGCATACAGGCAGAGTGGTCCTGTATCGACCATCAGGACAGCATACAGACAGAGTGGTCCTGTATCAACCTTCAGGACAGCAGACAAACAGAGCGGTCCTGTATCGACCTTCAGGACAGCAGACAGACAGTTAGAGTGGTCCTGTATCGACCTTCAGGACAGCGTACAGACAGTTAGAGTGGTCCTGTATCGACCTTCAGGACAACGTACAGACAGTTTGAGTGGTCATATAAATCGACCTTCAGGACAGCAGACTGACAGAGTGATCCTGTATCGACCTTCAGGACAGCATACAGACAGTTAGAGTGGTCCTGTATCGACCTTCAGGACAGCATACAGACAGTTAGAGTGGTCCTGTATCGACCTTCAGGACAGCAGACAGTCAGAGCGGTCCTGTATCGACCATCAGGACAGCAGACAGACAGTTAGAGTGGTCCTGTATCGACCTTCAGGACAGCATACAGACAGTTAGAGTGGTCCTGTATTGACCTTCAGGACAGCGTACATACAGTTTGAGTGGTCCTATATCGACCTTCAGGACAGCAGACAGACAGTCAGAGCTGTCCTGTATCAACCATCAGGACAGCATACAGACAGAGCGGTCCTGTATCGACCATCAGGACAGCAGACAGTCAGAGAGGTCCTGTATCGACCATCAGGACAGCAGACAGTCAGAGCGCTCCTGTATCGACCATCAGGACAGCATACAGGCAGAGTGGTCCTGTATCGACCATCAGGACAGCATACAGACAGAGTGGTCCTGTATCAACCTTCAGGACAGCAGACAAACAGAGCGGTCCTGTATCGACCATCAGGACAGCATACAGACAGTTAGAGTGGTCCTGTATCGACCTTCAGGACAACGTACAGACAGTTTGAGTGGTCATATAAATCGACCTTCAGGACAGCAGACTGACAGAGTGGTCCTGTATCGACCTTCAGGACAGCATACAGACAGTTAGAGTGGTCCTGTATCGACCTTCAGGACAGCATACAGACAGTTAGAGTGGTCCTGTATCGACCTTCAGGACAGCAGACAGTCAGAGCGGTCCTGTATCGACCATCAGGACAGCAGACAGACAGTTAGTGTGGTCCTGTATCGACCTTCAGGACAGCATACAGACAGTTAGAGTGGTCCTGTATTGACCTTCAGGACAGCGTACATACAGTTTGAGTGGTCCTATATCGACCTTCAGGACAGCAGACAGACAGTTAGAGTGGTCCTGTATCGACCTTCAGGACAGCGTACATACAGTTTGAGTGGTCCTATATCGACCTTCAGGACAGCAGACAGACAGTTAGAGTGGTCCTGTATCGACCTTCAGGACAGCGTACAGACAGTTAGAGTGGTCCTGTATCGACCTTCAGGACAACATACAGACAGTTTGAGTGGTCATATAAATCGACCTTCAGGACAGCAGACTGACAGAGTGGTCCTGTATCGACCTTCAGGACAGCATACAGACAGTTAGAGTGGTCCTGTATCGACCTTCAGGACAGCATACAGACAGTTAGAGTGGTCCTGTATCGACCTTCAGGACAGCAGACAGTCAGAGCGGTCCTGTATCGACCATCAGGACAGCAGACAGACAGTTAGAGTGGTCCTGTATCGACCTTCAGGACAGCATACAGACAGTTAGAGTGGTCCTGTATTGACCTTCAGGACAGCGTACATACAGTTTGAGTGGTCCTATATCGACCTTCAGGACAGCAGACAGACAGTTAGAGTGGTCCTGTATCGACCTTCAGGACAGCGTACATACAGTTTGAGTGGTCCTATATCGACCTTCAGGACAGCAGACAGACAGTTAGAGTGGTCCTGTATCGACCTTCAGGACAGCGTACAGACGGTTAGAGTGGTCCTGTATCGATCTTCAGAACAGCAGACAGACAGTTAGAGTGGTCCTGTATCGACCTTCAGGACAACGTACAGACAGTTTGAGTGGTCATATAAATCGACCTTCAGGACAGCAGACAGACAGAGTGGTGCTGTATCGACCTTCAGGACAGCGTACAGACAGCTTGAGTGGTCCTGTATCGACCTTCAGGACAGCAGACAGACAGTTAGTGTGGTCCTGTATCGACCTTCAGGACAGCATACAGACAGTCAGAGCTGTCCTGTATCAACCATCAGGACAGCATACAGACAGAGCGGTCCTGTATCGACCATCAGGACAGCAGACAGTCAGAGAGGTCCTGTATCGACCATCAGGACAGCAGACAGTCAGAGCGCTCCTGTATCGACCATCAGGACAGCATACAGGCAGAGTGGTCCTGTATCGACCATCAGGACAGCATACAGACAGAGTGGTCCTGTATCAACCTTCAGGACAGCAGACAAACAGAGCGGTCCTGTATCGACCATCAGGACAGCATACAGACAGTTAGAGTGGTCCTGTATCGACCTTCAGGACAACGTACAGACAGTTTGAGTGGTCATATAAATCGACCTTCAGGACAGCAGACTGACAGAGTGGTCCTGTATCGACCTTCAGGACAGCATACAGACAGTTAGAGTGGTCCTGTATCGACCTTCAGGACAGCATACAGACAGTTAGAGTGGTCCTGTATCGACCTTCAGGACAGCAGACAGTCAGAGCGGTCCTGTATCGACCATCAGGACAGCAGACAGACAGTTAGAGTGGTCCTGTATCGACCTTCAGGACAGCATACAGACAGTTAGAGTGGTCCTGTATTGACCTTCAGGACAGCGTACATACAGTTTGAGTGGTCCTATATCGACCTTCAGGACAGCAGACAGACAGTTAGAGTGGTCCTGTATCGACCTTCAGGACAGCGTACATACAGTTTGAGTGGTCCTATATCGACCTTCAGGACAGCAGACAGACAGTTAGAGTGGTCCTGTATCGACCTTCAGGACAGCGTACAGACAGTTAGAGTGGTCCTGTATCGACCTTCAGGACAACGTACAGACAGTTTGAGTGGTCATATAAATCGACCTTCAGGACAGCAGACTGACAGAGTGGTCCTGTATCGACCTTCAGGACAGCATACAGACAGTTAGAGTGGTCCTGTATCGACCTTCAGGACAGCATACAGACAGTTAGAGTGGTCCTGTATCGACCTTCAGGACAGCAGACAGTCAGAGCGGTCCTGTATCGACCATCAGGACAGCAGACAGACAGTTAGAGTGGTCCTGTATCGACCTTCAGGACAGCATACAGACAGTTAGAGTGGTCCTGTATTGACCTTCAGGACAGCGTACATACAGTTTGAGTGGTCCTATATCGACCTTCAGGACAGCAGACAGACAGTTAGAGTGGTCCTGTATCGACCTTCAGGACAGCGTACATACAGTTTGAGTGGTCCTATATCGACCTTCAGGACAGCAGACAGACAGTTAGAGTGGTCCTGTATCGACCTTCAGGACAGCGTACAGACGGTTAGAGTGGTCCTGTATCGATCTTCAGAACAGCAGACAGACAGTTAGAGTGGTCCTGTATCGACCTTCAGGACAGTATACAGACCGTCAGAGCGGTCCTGTATCGACCATCAGGACAGCATACAGACAGAGCGGTCCTGTATCGACCATCAGGACAGCATACAGACAGAGTGGTCCTCTATCAACCTTCAGGACAGCAGACAAACAGAGTGGTCCTGTATCGAGCTTCAGGACAGCATACAGACAGTTAGAGTGGTCCTGTATCGACCTTCAGGACAACGTACAGACAGTTTGAGTAGTCATATAAATCGACCTTCAGGACAGCAGACAGACAGAGTGGTCCTGTATCGACCTTCAGGACAGTATACAGACTGTCAGAGCGGTCCTGTATCGACCATCAGGACAGCATACAGACAGAGCGGTCCTGTATCGACCATCAGGACAGCAGACAGTCAGAGAGGTCCTGTATCGACCATCAGGACAGCAGACAGTCAGAGCGGTCCTGTATCGACCATCAGGACAGCGGACAGTCAGAGCGCTCCTGTTTCGACCATCAGGCCAGCATACAGACAGAGTGGTCCTGTATCGACCATCAGGACAGCATACAGACAGAGTGGTCCTCTATCAACCTTCAGGACAGCAGACAAACAGAGTGGTCCTGTATCGACCTTCAGGACAGCATACAGACAGTTAGAGTGGTCCTGTATCGACCTTCAGGACAGCATACAGACAGTTAGAGTGGTCCTGTATCGACCTTCAGGACAGCAGACAGTCAGAGCGGTCCTGTATCGACCATCAGGACAGCATACAGACAGAGAGGTCCTGTATCGAACATCAGGACAGCAGACAGTCAGAGATGTCCTGTATCGACCATCAGGACAGCATACAGACAGTTAGAGTGGTCCTGTATCGACCTTCAGGACAGCATACAGACAGTTAGAGTGGTCCTGTATCGACCTTCAGGACAACGTACAGACAGTTTGAGTGGTCATATAAATCGACCTTCAGGACAGCATACAGACAGTCAGAGCGGTCCTGTATCAACCATCAGGACAGCATACAGACAGCGCGGTCCTGTATCGACCATCAGGACAGCAGACAGTCAGAGAGGTCCTGTATCGACCATCAGGACAGCAGACAGTCAGAGCGCTCCTGTATCGACCATCAGGACAGCATGCAGGCAGAGTGGTCCTGTATCGACCATCAGGACAGCATACAGACAGAGTGGTCCTGTATCAACCTTCAGGACAGCAGACAAACAGAGCGGTCCTGTATCGACCATCAGGACAGCATACAGACAGTTAGAGTGGTCCTGTATCGACCTTCAGGACAACGTACAGACAGTTTGAGTGGTCATATAAATCGACCTTCAGGACAGCAGACTGACAGAGCTGTCCTGTATCGACCTTCAGGACAGCATACAGACAGTTATAGTGGTCCTGTATCGACCTTCAGGACAGCATACAGACAGTTAGAGTGGTCCTGTATCGACCTTCAGGACAGCGTACATACAGTTTGAGTGGTCCTATATCGACCTTCAGGACAGCAGACAGACAGTTAGAGTGGTCCTGTATCGACCTTCAGGACAGCGTACATACAGTTTGAGTGGTCCTATATCGACCTTCAGGACAGCAGACAGACAGTTAGAGTGGTCCTGTATCGACCTTCAGGACAGCGTACAGACGGTTAGAGTGGTCCTGTATCGATCTTCAGGACAGCAGACAGACAGTTAGAGTGGTCCTGTATCGACCTTCAGGACAGTATACAGACCGTCAGAGCGGTCCTGTATCGACCATCAGGACAGCATACAGACAGAGCGGTCCTGTATCGACCATCAGGACAGCATACAGACAGAGTGGTCCTATATCAACCTTCAGGACAGCAGACAAACAGAGTGGTCCTGTATCGAGCTTCAGGACAGCATACAGACAGTTAGAGTGGTCCTGTATCGACCTTCAGGACAACGTACAGACAGTTTGAGTAGTCATATAAATCGACCTTCAGGACAGCAGACAGACAGAGTGGTCCTGTATCGACCTTCAGGACAGTATACAGACTGTCAGAGTCATCCTGTATCAACCATCAGTTCAGCAGACAGTCAGAGTGGTCCTGTGTCGACCATCAGGACAGCAGACAGTCAGAGTCATCCTGTATCAACCATCAGTTCAGCAGACAGTCAGAGTGGTCCTGTATCGACCATCAGGACATCAGACAGTCAGAGCGGTCCTGTATCGACCATCAGGACAGCATACAGACAGAGTGGTCCTGTATCGACCATCAGGACAGCAGACAGTCAGAGCGGTCCTGTATCGACCATCAGGACAGCAGACAGTCAGAGCGGTCCTGTATCGACCATCAGGACAGCAGACAGTCAGAGCGGTCCTGTATCGACCATCAGTTCAGCAGACAAACAGAGCAGTCCTGTATCGACCTTCAGGACAGCGTACAGACAGTTTGAGTGGTCCTATATCGACCTTCAGGACAGCATACAGACAGTTAGAGTGGTCCTGTATCGACCTTCATGACAGCGTACAGACGGTTAGAGTGGTCCTGTATCGACCTTCAGGACAACATACAGACAGTTAGTGTGGTCCTGTATCGACATTCAGGACAGCAGACAGTCAGAGCGGTCCTGTATCGACCATCAGGACAGCAGACAGTCAGAGCGGTCCTGTATCGACCATCAGGACTGCGGACAGTAAGAGCGCTCCTGTATCAACCATCAGGACAGCATACAGACAGAGTGGTCCTGTATCGACCATCAGGACAGCATACAGACAGAGTGGTCCTGTATCGACCTTCAGGACAGCATACAGACAGTTAGAGTGGTCCTGTATCGACCTTCAGGACAGCATACAGACAGTTAGAGTGGTCATATAAATCAACCTTCAGGACAGCAGACAGACAGAGTGGTCCTGTATCGACCTTCAGGACAGCATACAGACAGTTAGAGTGGTCCTGTATCAACCTTCAGGACAGCATACAGACAGTTAGAGTGGTCCTGTATAGACCTTCTGGACAGCGTACAGACGGTCAGAGTGGTCCTGTATCGACCTTCAGGACAGCGTACAGACGGTTAGAGTGGTCCTGTGTAGACCTTCAGGACAGCAGACAGTCAGAGTCATCCTGTATCAACCATCAGTTCAGCAGACAGTCAGAGTGGTCCTGTATCGACCATCAGGACAGCAGACAGTCAGAGCGGTCCTGTCAGAGTGGTCCTAGAGTGGTCCTGTATCGACCATCAGGACAGCAGACAAACAGAGCAGTCCTGTATCGACCTTCAGGACAGCATACAGACACTTAGAGTGGTCCTGTATCGACCTTCAGGACAGCAGACAGACGGTCAGAGTGGTCCTGTATCGACCTTCAGGACAGCATACAGACAGTTAGAGTGGTCCTGTATCGACCTTCAGGACAGCGTACAGACAGTTTGAGTGGTCCTATATCGACCTTCAGGACAGCAGACAGACAGTTAGAGTGGTCCTGTATCGACCTTCAGGACAGCGTACAGACGGTTAGAGTGGTCCTGTATCGACCTTCAGGACAGCAGACAGACAGTTAGAGTGGTCCTGTATCGACCTTCAGGACAGCAGACAGTCAGAGCGGTCCTGTATCGACCATCAGGACAGCGGACAGTCAGAGCGCTCCTGTTTCGACCATCAGGACAGCATACAGACAGAGTGGTCCTGTATCGACCATCAGGACAGCAGACAGACAGTTAGAGTGGTCCTGTATCGACCTTCAGGACAGCATACAGACAGTTAGAGTGGTCCTGTATCGACCTTCAGGACAGCAGACAGTCAGAGCGGTCCTGTATCGACCATCAGGACAGCATACAGACAGAGCGGTCCTGTATCGACCATCAGGACAGCAGACAGTCAGAGCGGTCCTGTATCGACCATCAGGACAGCATACAGACAGAGCGGTCCTGTATCGACCATCAGGACAGCGGACAGTCAGAGCGCTCCTGTATCGACCATCAGGACAGCATACAGACAGAGTGGTCCTGTATCGACCATCAGGACAGCATACAGACAGAGTGGTCCTGTATCAACCTTCAGGACAGCAGACAAACAGAGTGGTCCTGTATCGACCTTCAGGACAGCATACAGACAGTTAGAGTGGTCCTGTATCGACCTTCAGGACAACGTACAGACGGTTAGAGTTGTCCTGTATCGACCTTCAGGACAGCATACAGACAGTCAGAGCGGTCCTGTATCGACCTTCAGGACAGCGTACATACAGTTTGAGTGGTCCTATATCGACCTTCAGGACAGCAGACAGACAGTTAGAGTGGTCCTGTATCGACCTTCAGGACAGCGTACAGACGGTTAGAGTGGTCCTGTATCGATCTTCAGATCAGCAGACAGACAGTTAGAGTGGTCCTGTATCGACCTTCAGGACAGTATACAGACCGTCAGAGCGGTCCTGTATCGACCATCAGGACAGCATACAGACAGAGCGGTCCTGTATCGACCATCAGGACAGCATACAGACAGAGTGGTCCTCTATCAACCTTCAGGACAGCAGACAAACAGAGTGGTCCTGTATCGAGCTTCAGGACAGCATACAGACAGTTAGAGTGGTCCTGTATCGACCTTCAGGACAACGTACAGACAGTTTGAGTAGTCATATAAATCGACCTTCAGGACAGCAGACAGACAGAGTGGTCCTGTATCGACCTTCAGGACAGTATACAGACTGTCAGAGCGGTCCTGTATCGACCATCAGGACAGCATACAGACAGAGCGGTCCTGTATCGACCATCAGGACAGCAGACAGTCAGAGAGGTCCTGTATCGACCATCAGGACAGCAGACAGTCAGAGCGGTCCTGTATCGACCATCAGGACAGCGGACAGTCAGAGCGCTCCTGTTTCGACCATCAGGCCAGCATACAGACAGAGTGGTCCTGTATCGACCATCAGGACAGCATACAGACAGAGTGGTCCTCTATCAACCTTCAGGACAGCAGACAAACAGAGTGGTCCTGTATCGACCTTCAGGACAGCATACAGACAGTTAGAGTGGTCCTGTATCGACCTTCAGGACAGCATACAGACAGTTAGAGTGGTCCTGTATCGACCTTCAGGACAGCAGACAGTCAGAGCGGTCCTGTATCGACCATCAGGACAGCATACAGACAGAGAGGTCCTGTATCGAACATCAGGACAGCAGACAGTCAGAGATGTCCTGTATCGACCATCAGGACAGCATACAGACAGTTAGAGTGGTCCTGTATCGACCTTCAGGACAGCATACAGACAGTTAGAGTGGTCCTGTATCGACCTTCAGGACAACGTACAGACAGTTTGAGTGGTCATATAAATCGACCTTCAGGACAGCATACAGACAGTCAGAGCGGTCCTATATCAACCATCAGGACAGCATACAGACAGCGCGGTCCTGTATCGACCATCAGGACAGCAGACAGTCAGAGAGGTCCTGTATCGACCATCAGGACAGCAGACAGTCAGAGCGCTCCTGTATCGACCATCAGGACAGCATGCAGGCAGAGTGGTCCTGTATCGACCATCAGGACAGCATACAGACAGAGTGGTCCTGTATCAACCTTCAGGACAGCAGACAAACAGAGCGGTCCTGTATCGACCATCAGGACAGCATACAGACAGTTAGAGTGGTCCTGTATCGACCTTCAGGACAACGTACAGACAGTTTGAGTGGTCATATAAATCGACCTTCAGGACAGCAGACTGACAGAGCTGTCCTGTATCGACCTTCAGGACAGCATACAGACAGTTATAGTGGTCCTGTATCGACCTTCAGGACAGCATACAGACAGTTAGAGTGGTCCTGTATCGACCTTCAGGACAGCGTACATACAGTTTGAGTGGTCCTATATCGACCTTCAGGACAGCAGACAGACAGTTAGAGTGGTCCTGTATTGACCTTCAGGACAGCGTACATACAGTTTGAGTGGTCCTATATCGACCTTCAGGACAGCAGACAGACAGTTAGAGTGGTCCTGTATCGACCTTCAGGACAGCGTACAGACGGTTAGAGTGGTCCTGTATCGATCTTCAGGACAGCAGACAGACAGTTAGAGTGGTCCTGTATCGACCTTCAGGACAGTATACAGACCGTCAGAGCGGTCCTGTATCGACCATCAGGACAGCATACAGACAGAGCGGTCCTGTATCGACCATCAGGACAGCATACAGACAGAGTGGTCCTATATCAACCTTCAGGACAGCAGACAAACAGAGTGGTCCTGTATCGAGCTTCAGGACAGCATACCTACAGTTAGAGTGGTCCTGTATCGACCTTCAGGACAACGTACAGACAGTTTGAGTAGTCATATAAATCGACCTTCAGGACAGCAGACAGACAGAGTGGTCCTGTATCGACCTTCAGGACAGTATACAGACTGTCAGAGTCATCCTGTATCAACCATCAGTTCAGCAGACAGTCAGAGTGGTCCTGTGTCGACCATCAGGACAGCAGACAGTCAGAGTCATCCTGTATAAACCATCAGTTCAGCAGACAGTCAGAGTGGTCCTGTATCGACCATCAGGACATCAGACAGTCAGAGCGGTCCTGTATCGACCATCAGGACAGCATACAGACAGAGTGGTCCTGTATCGACCATCAGGACAGCAGACAGTCAGAGCGGTCCTGTATCGACCATCAGGACAGCAGACAGTCAGAGCGGTCCTGTATCGACCATCAGGACAGCAGACAGTCAGAGCGGTCCTGTATCGACCATCAGTTCAGCAGACAAACAGAGCAGTCCTGTATCGACCTTCAGGACAGCGTACAGACAGTTTGAGTGGTCCTATATCGACCTTCAGGACAGCATACAGACAGTTAGAGTGGTCCTGTATCGACCTTCATGACAGCGTACAGACGGTTAGAGTGGTCCTGTATCGACCTTCAGGACAACATACAGACAGTTAGTGTGGTCCTGTATCGACATTCAGGACAGCAGACAGTCAGAGCGGTCCTGTATCGACCATCAGGACAGCAGACAGTCAGAGCGGTCCTGTATCGACCATCAGGACTGCGGACAGTAAGAGCGCTCCTGTATCAACCATCAGGACAGCATACAGACAGAGTGGTCCTGTATCGACCATCAGGACAGCATACAGACAGAGTGGTCCTGTATCGACCTTCAGGACAGCATACAGACAGTTAGAGTGGTCCTGTATCGACCTTCAGGACAGCATACAGACAGTTAGAGTGGTCATATAAATCAACCTTCAGGACAGCAGACAGACAGAGTGGTCCTGTATCGACCTTCAGGACAGCATACAGACAGTTAGAGTGGTCCTGTATCAACCTTCAGGACAGCATACAGACAGTTAGAGTGGTCCTGTATAGACCTTCTGGACAGCGTACAGACGGTCAGAGTGGTCCTGTATCGACCTTCAGGACAGCGTACAGACGGTTAGAGTGGTCCTGTGTAGACCTTCAGGACAGCAGACAGTCAGAGTCATCCTGTATCAACCATCAGTTCAGCAGACAGTCAGAGTGGTCCTGTATCGACCATCAGGACAGCAGACAGTCAGAGCGGTCCTGTCAGAGTGGTCCTAGAGTGGTCCTGTATCGACCATCAGGACAGCAGACAAACAGAGCAGTCCTGTATCGACCTTCAGGACAGCATACAGACACTTAGAGTGGTCCTGTATCGACCTTCAGGACAGCAGACAGACGGTCAGAGTGGTCCTGTATCGACCTTCAGGACAGCATACAGACAGTTAGAGTGGTCCTGTATCGACCTTCAGGACAGCGTACAGACAGTTTGAGTGGTCCTATATCGACCTTCAGGACAGCAGACAGACAGTTAGAGTGGTCCTGTATCGACCTTCAGGACAGCGTACAGACGGTTAGAGTGGTCCTGTATCGACCTTCAGGACAGCAGACAGACAGTTAGAGTGGTCCTGTATCGACCTTCAGGACAGCAGACAGTCAGAGCGGTCCTGTATCGACCATCAGGACAGCGGACAGTCAGAGCGCTCCTGTTTCGACCATCAGGACAGCATACAGACAGAGTGGTCCTGTATCGACCATCAGGACAGCAGACAGACAGTTAGAGTGGTCCTGTATCGACCTTCAGGACAGCATACAGACAGTTAGAGTGGTCCTGTATCGACCTTCAGGACAGCAGACAGTCAGAGCGGTCCTGTATCGACCATCAGGACAGCATACAGACAGAGCGGTCCTGTATCGACCATCAGGACAGCAGACAGTCAGAGCGGTCCTGTATCGACCATCAGGACAGCATACAGACAGAGCGGTCCTGTATCGACCATCAGGACAGCGGACAGTCAGAGCGCTCCTGTATCGACCATCAGGACAGCATACAGACAGAGTGGTCCTGTATCGACCATCAGGACAGCATACAGACAGAGTGGTCCTGTATCAACCTTCAGGACAGCAGACAAACAGAGTGGTCCTGTATCGACCTTCAGGACAGCATACAGACAGTTAGAGTGGTCCTGTATCGACCTTCAGGACAACGTACAGACGGTTAGAGTTGTCCTGTATCGACCTTCAGGACAGCATACAGACAGTCAGAGCGGTCCTGTATCGACCATCAGGACAGCATACAGCCAGAGTGTTCCTGTATCGACCATCAGGACAGCAGACAGTCAGAGAGGTCCTGTATCGACCATCAGGACAGCAGACAGTCAGAGCGGTCCTGTATCGACCTTCAGGCCAGCGTACAGACGGTTAGAGTCGTCCTGTATCGACCTTCAGGACAGCGTACAGACAGTTAGAGTGGTCCTGTTTAGACCTTCAGGACAGTAGACAAACAGAGTCGTCCTGTATCGACCTTCAGGACAGCATACAGACAGTTAGAGAGGTCCTGTATCGACCTTCAGGACAGCATACAGACAGTTAGAGTGGTCCTGTATCGACCTTCAGGACAGCAGACAGTCAGAGCGGTCCTGTATCGACCATCAGGACAGCATACAGTCAGAGCGGTCCTGTATCGACCATCAGGACAGCGAACAGTCAGAGCGCTCCTGTTTCGACCATCAGGACAGCATACAGACAGATTGGTCCTGTATCGACCATCAGGACAGCATACAGACAGAGTGGTCCTCTATCAACCTTCAGGACAGCAGACAAACAGAGTGGTCCTGTATCGACCTTCAGGACAGCAGACAGACAGTTAGAGTGGTCCTGTATCAACCTTCAGGACAGCATACAGATGGTTAGAGTGGTCCTGTATCGACCTTCAGGCCAGCGTACAGACAGACAGAGTGGTCCTGTATCGACCTTCAGGACAGCATACAGACAGAGCAGTCCTGTATCGACCTTCAGGACAGCATACAGACAGTTAGAGTGGTCCTGTATCGACCTTCAGGACAGCAGACAGACAGTTAGAGTGGTCCTGTATCAACCTTCAGGACAGCGTACAGACGGTTAGAGTGGTCCTTTATCGACCTTCAGGACAGCAGACAGTCAGAGCGGTCCTGTATCGACCATCAGGACAGCATACAGACAGTTAGAGTGGTCCTTTATCGACCTTCAGGACAGCAGACAGTCAGAGCGGTCCTGTATCGACCATCAGGACAGCATACAGACAGAGCGGTCCTGTATCGACCATCAGGACAGCAGACAGTCAGAGAGGTCCTGTATCGACCATCAGGACAGCAGACAGTCAGAGTCATCCTGTATCATCCATCAGTTCAGCAGACAGTCAGAGTGGTCCTGTATCGACGATCAGGACATCAGACAGTCAGAGCAGTCCTGTATCGACCATCAGGACAGCAGACAGTCAGAGTCATCCTGTATCAACCATCAGTTCAGCAGACAGTCAGAGTGGTCCTGTATCGACCATCAGGACATCAGACAGTCAGAGCGGTCCTGTATCGACCATCAGGAGAGCATACAGACAGAGTGGTCCTGTATCGACCATAAGGACAGCAGACAGTCAGAGCAGTCCTGTATCGACCATCAGGACAGCAGACAGTCAGAGCGGTCCTGTATCGACCATCAGGACAGCAGACAGTCAGAGCGGTCCTGTCAGAGTGGTCCTAGAGTGGTCCTGTATCGACCTTCAGGACAGCAGACAAACAGAGCAGTCCTTAATCGACCTTCAGGACAGCATACAGACAGTTAGAGTGGTCCTGTATCGACCTTCAGGACAGCAGACATACAGTTAGAGTGGTCCTGTATCGACCTTCAGGACAGCAGACAGACAGTTAGAGTGGTCCTGTATCGACCTTCAGGACAGCATACAGACAGTTAGTGTGGTCCTGTATCGACATTCAGGACAGCAGACAGTCAGAGCGGTCCTGTATCGACCATCAGGACAGCATACAGACAGTTAGAGTGGTCCTGTATCAACCTTCAGGACAGCGTACAGACAGTTAGAGTGGTCCTGTGTAGACCTTCAGGACAGCAGACAAACAGAGTCGTGCTGTATCGACCTTCAGGACAGCATACAGACAGTTAGAGAGGTCCTGTATCGACCTTCAGGACAGCATACAGACAGTTAGAGTGGTCCTGTATCGACCATCAGGACAGCATACAGTCAGAGCGGTCCTGTATCGACCATCAGGACAGCGGACAGTCAGAGCGCTCCTGTTTCGAACATCAGGACAGCATACAGACAGAGTGGTCATGTATCGACCATCAGGACAGCATACAGAGAGAGTGGTCCTCTATCAACCTTCAGGACAGCAGACAAACAGAGTGGTCCTGTATTGACCTTCAGGACAGCATACAGACAGTTAGAGTGGACCTGTATCGACCTTCAGGACAACGTACAGACAGTTTGAGTAGTCATATAAATCGACCTTCAGGACAGCAGACAGACAGAGTGGTCCTGTATCGACCTTCAGGACAGCATACAGACAGTTAGAGTGGTCCTGTATCAACCTTCAGGACAGCATACAGATGGTTAGAGTGGTCCTGTATCGACCTTCAGGCCAGCGTACAGACAGACAGAGTGGTCCTGTATCGACCTTCAGGACAGCATACAGACAGAGCAGTCCTGTATCGACCTTCAGGACAGCATACAGACAGTTAGAGTGGTCCTGTATCGACCTTCAGGACAGCAGACAGACAGTTAGAGTGGTCCTGTATCGACCTTCAGGACAGCGTACAGACGGTTAGAGTGGTCCTGTATCGACCTTCAGGACAGCAGACAGACAGTTAGAGTGGTCCTGTATCGACCTTCAGGACAGCATACAGACAGTTAGAGTGGTCCTTTATCGACCTTCAGGACAGCAGACAGTCAGAGCGGTCCTGTATCGACCATCAGGACAGCATACAGACAGAGCGGTCCTGTATCGACCATCAGGACAGCCGACAGTCAGAGAGGTCCTGTATCGACCATCAGGACAGCAGACAGTCAGAGTCATCCTGTATCAACCATCAGTTCAGCAGACAGTCAGAGTGGTCCTGTATCGACCATCAGGACATCAGACAGTCAGAGCGGTCCTGTATCGACCATCAGGACAGCAGACAGTCAGAGTCATCCTGTATCAACCATCAGTTCAGCAGACAGTCAGAGTGGTCCTGTATCGACCATCAGGACAGCAGACAGTCAGAGCGGTCCTGTATCGACCATCAGGACAGCAGACAGTCAGAGCGGTCCTGTCAGAGTTGTCCTAGAGTGGTCCTGTATTGACCTTCAGGACAGCAGACAAACAGAGCAGTCCTGTATCGACCTTCAGGACAGCATACAGACAGTAAGAGTGGTCCTGTATCGACCTTCAGGACAGCATACAGACAGTTAGAGTGGTCCTGTATCGACCTTCAGGACAGCGTACAGACAGTTTGAGTGGTCCTATATCGACCTTCAGGACAGCAGACAGACAATTAGAGTGGTCCTGTATCGACCTTCAGGACAGCGTACAGACGGTTAGAGTGGTCCTGTATCGACCTTCAGGACAGCATACAGACAGAGTGGTCCTGTATCGACCATCAGGACAGCATACAGACAGAGTGGTCCTGTATCGACCATCAGGACAGCATACAGACAGAGTGGTCCTGTATCGACCATCAGGACAGCAGACAGTCAGAGCGGTCCTGTATCGACCATCAGGACAGCAGACAGTCAGAGCGGTCCTGTCAGAGTGGTCCTAGAGTGGTCCTGTATCGACCTTCAGGACAGCATACAGACAGAGTGGTCCTGTATCGACCTTCAGGACAGCATACAGACAGTTAGAGTGGTCCTGTATCGACCTTCAGGACAGCATACAGACAGTTAGAGTGGTCCTGTATCAACCTTCAGGACAGCATACAGACAGTTAGAGTGGTCCTGTATCGACCTTCAGGCCAGCTTACAGACAGTTAGAGTGGTCCTGTATCGACCATCAGGACAGCATACAGTCAGAGCGGTACTGTATCGACCATCAGGACAGCGGACATTCAGAGCGCTCCTGTTTCGACCATCAGGACAGCATACAGACAGAGTGGTCCTGTATCGACCATCAGGACAGCATACAGACAGAGTGGTCCTCTATCAACCTTCAGGACAGCAGACAAACAGAGTGGTCCTGTATCGACCTTCAGGACAGCATACAGACAGTTAGAGTGGTTCTGTATCGACCTTCAGGACAGCGTACAGACGGTTAGAGTGGTCCTGTATCGACCTTCAGGACAGCAGACAGACAGTTAGAGTGGTCCTGTATCGACCTTCAGGACAGCATACAGACAGAGTGGTCCTGTATCGACCATCAGGACAGCATACAGACAGAGTGGTCCTGTATCGACCATCAGGACAGCATACAGACAGAGTGGTCCTGTATCGACCTTCAGGACAGCATACAGACAGTTAGAGTGGTCCTGTATCAACCTTCAGGACAGCATACAGACAGTTAGAGTGGTCCTGTATCGACCTTCAGGCCAGCGTACAGACAGTTAGAGTGGTCCTGTATCGACCATCAGGACAGCATACAGTCAGAGCGGTACTGTATCGACCATCAGGACAGCGGACATTCAGAGCGCTCCTGTTTCGACCATCAGGACAGCATACAGACAGAGTGGTCCTCTATCAACCTTCAGGACAGCAGACAAACAGAGTGGTCCTGTATCGACCTTCAGGACAGCATACAGACAGTTAGAGTGGTCCTGTATCGACCTTCAGGACAGCGTACAGACGGTTAGAGTGGTCCTGTATCGACCTTCAGGACAGCAGACAGACAGTTAGAGTGGTCCTGTATCGACCTTCAGGACAGCATACAGACAGTTAGAGTGGTCCTGTATCAACCTTCAGGACAGCATACAGATGGTTAGAGTGGTCCTGTATCGACCTTCAGGCCAGCAGACAGTCAGAGCGGTCCTGTATCGACCATCAGGACAGCAGACAGTCAGAGCGGTCCTGTATCGACCATCAGGACAGCATACAGACAGAGCGGTCCTGTATCGACCATCAGGACAGCAGACAGTCAGAGAGGTCCTGTATCGACCATCAGGACAGCAGACAGTCAGAGTCATCCTGTATCAACCATCATTTCAGCAGACAGTCAGAGTGGTCCTGTATCGACCATCAGGACATCAGACAGTCAGAGCAGTCCTGTATCGACCATCAGGACAGCAGACAGTCAGAGTCATCCTGTATCAACCATCAGTTCAGCAGACAGTCAGAGTGGTCCTGTATCGACCATCAGGACTTCAGACAGTCAGAGCGGTCCTGTATCGACCATCAGGAGAGCATACAGACAGAGTGGTCCTGTATCGACCATCAGGACAGCAGACAGTCAGAGCGGTCCTGTATCGACCATCAGGACAGCAGACAGTCAGAGCGGTCCTGTATCGACCATCAGGACAGCAGACAGTCAGAGCGGTCCTGTCAGAGTGGTCCTAGAGTGGTCCTGTATCGACCTTCAGGACAGCAGACAAACAGAGCAGTCCTTAATCGACCTTCAGGACAGCATACAGACAGTTAGAGTGTTCCTGTATCGACCTTCAGGACAGCAGACATACAGTTAAAGTGGTCCTGTATCGACCTTCAGGACAGCAGACAGACAGTTAGAGTGGTCCTGTATCGACCTTAAGGACAGCATACAGACAGTTAGTGTGGTCCTGTATCGACATTCAGGACAGCAGACAGTCAGAGCGGTCCTGTATCGACCATCAGGACAGCATACAGACAGTTAGAGTGGTCCTGTATCAACCTTCAGGACAGCGTACAGACAGTTAGATTGGTCCTGTGTAGACCTTCAGGACAGCAGACAAACAGAGTCGTCCTGTATCGACCTTCAGGACAGCATACAGACAGTTAGAGAGGTCCTGTATCGACCTTCAGGACAGCATACAGACAGTTAGAGTGGTCCTGTATCGACCTTCAGGACAGCAGACAGTCAGAGCGTTCCTGTATCGACCATCAGGACAGCATACAGTCAGAGCGGTCCTGTATCGACCATCAGGACAGCGGACAGTCAGAGCGCTCCTGTTTCGACCATCAGGACAGCATACAGACAGAGTGGTCCTGTATCGACCATCAGGACAGCATACAGAGAGAGTGGTCCTCTATCAACCTTCAGGACAGCAGACAAACAGAGTGGTCCTGTATCGACCTTCAGGACAGCATACAGACAGTTAGAGTGGTCCTATATCGACCTTCAGGACAACGTACAGACAGTTTGAGTAGTCATATAAATCGACCTTCAGGACAGCATACAGATGGTTAGAGTGGTCCTGTATCGACCTTCAGGACAGCATACAGATGGTTAGAGTGGTCCTGTATCGACCTTCAGGCCAGCGTACAGACAGACAGAGTGGTCCTGTATCGACCTTCAGGACAGCATACAGACAGAGCAGTCCTGTATCGACCTTCAGGACAGCAGACAGACAGTTAGAGTGGTCCTGTATCGACCTTCAGGACAGCGTACAGACGGTTAGAGTGGTCCTGTATCGACCTTCAGGACAGCAGACAGACAGTTAGAGTGGTCCTGTATCGACCTTCAGGACAGCGTACAGACGGTTAGAGTGGTCCTGTATCGACCTTCAGGACAGCAGACAGTCAGAGCGGTCCTGTATCGACCATCAGGACAGCATACAGACAGAGCGGTCCTGTATCGACCATCAGGACAGCAGACAGTCAGAGAGGTCCTGTATCGACCATCAGGACAGCAGACAGTCAGAGTCATCCTGTATCAACCATCAGTTCAGCAGACAGTCAGAGTGGTCCTGTATCGACCATCAGGACATCAGACAGTCAGAGCGCACCTGTATCGACCATCAGGACAGCAGACAGTCAGAGTCATCCTGTATCAACCATCAGTTCAGCAGACAGTCAGAGTGGTCCTGTATCGATCATCAGGACATCAGACAGTCAGAGCGGTCCTGTATCGACCATCAGGACAGCATACAGACAGAGTGGTCCTGTATCGACCATCAGGACAGCAGACAGTCAGAGCCGTCCTGTATCGACCATCAGGACAGCAGACAGTCAGAGCGGTCCTGTATCGACCATCAGGACAGCAGACAGTCAGAGCGGTCCTGTCAGAGTGGTCCTAGAGTGGTCCTGTATCGACCTTCAGGACAGCAGACAAACAGAGCAGTCCTTAATCGACCTTCAGGACAGCATACAGACAGTTAGAGTGGTCCTGTATCGACCTTCAGGACAGCAGACATACAGTTAGAGTGGTCCTGTATCGACCATCAGGACAGCAGACAGACAGTTAGAGTGGTCCTGTATCGACCTTCAGGACAGCATACAGACAGTTAGAGTGGTCCTGTATCGACCTTCAGGACAGCAGACATACAGTTAGAGTGGTCCTGTATCGACCTTCAGGACAGCAGACAGACAGTTAGAGTGGTCCTGTATCGACCTTCAGGACAGCATACTGTATCGACATTCAGGACAGCAGACAGTCAGAGCGGTCCTGTATCGACCATCAGGACAGCATACAGACAGTTAGAGTGGTCCTGTATCAACCTTCAGAACAGCGTACAGACAGTTAGAGTGGTCCTGTTTAGACCTTCAGGACAGCAGACAAACAGAGTCGTCCTGTATCGACCTTCAGGACAGCATACAGACAGTTAGAGAGGTCCTGTATCGACCTTCAGGTCAGCATACAGACAGTTAGAGTGGTCCTGTATCGACCTTCAGGACAGCAGACAGTCAGAGTCATCCTGTATCAACCATCAGTTCAGCAGACAGTCAGAGTGGTCCTGTATCGACCATCAGGACATCAGACAGTCAGAGCGGTCCTGTATCGACCATCAGGACAGCATACAGTCAGAGCGGTCCTGTATCGACCATCAGGACAGCGGACAGTCAGAGCGCTCCTGTTTCGACCATCAGGACAGCATACAGACAGAGTGGTCCTGTATCGACCATCAGGACAGCATACAGAGAGAGTGGTCCTCTATCAACCTTCAGGACAGCAGACAAACAGAGTGGTCCTGTATCGACCTTCAGGACAGCATACAGACAGTTAGAGTGGTCCTGTATCGACCTTCAGGACAACGTACAGACAGTTTGAGTAGTCATATAAATCGTCCTTCAGGACAGCAGACAGACAGACTGGTCCTGTATCGACCTTCAGGACAGCATACAGACAGTTAGAGTGGTCCTGTATCAACCTTCAGGACAGCATACAGATGGTTAGAGTGGTCCTGTATCGACCTTCAGGCCAGCGTACAGACAGACAGAGTGGTCCTGTATCGACCTTCAGGACAGCATACAGACAGAGCAGTCCTGTATCGACCTTCAGGACAGCATACAGACAGTTAGTGTGGTCCTGTATCGACCTTCAGGACAGCAGACAGACGGTTAGAGTGGTCCTGTATCGACCTTCAGGACAGCAGACAGACAGTTAGAGTGGTTCTGTATCGACCTTCAGAACAGCATACAGACAGTTAGAGTGGTCCTTTATCGACCTTCAGGACAGCAGACAGTCAGAGCGGTCCTGTATCGACCTTCAGGACAGCATACAGACAGTAAGAGTGGTCCTGTATCGACCTTCAGGACAGCATACAGACAGTTAGAGTGGTCCTGTATCGACCTTCAGGACAGCGTACAGACAGTTTGAGTGGTCCTATATCGACCTTCAGGACAGCAGACAGACAATTAGAGTGGTCCTGTATCGACCTTCAGGACAGCGTACAGACGGTTAGAGTGGTCCTGTATCGACCTTCAGGACAGCATACAGACAGAGTGGTCCTGTATCGACCATCAGGACAGCATACAGACAGAGTGGTCCTGTATCGACCATCAGGACAGCATACAGACAGAGTGGTCCTGTATCGACCATCAGGACAGCAGACAGTCAGAGCGGTCCTGTATCGACCATCAGGACAGCAGACAGTCAGAGCGGTCCTGTCAGAGTGGTCCTAGAGTGGTCCTGTATCGACCTTCAGGACAGCAGACAAACAGAGCAGTCCTTAATCGACCTTCAGGACAGCATACAGACAGTTAGAGTGTTCCTGTATCGACCTTCAGGACAGCAGACATACAGTTAAAGTGGTCCTGTATCGACCTTCAGGACAGCAGACAGACAGTTAGAGTGGTCCTGTATCGACCTTAAGGACAGCATACAGACAGTTAGTGTGGTCCTGTATCGACATTCAGGACAGCAGACAGTCAGAGCGGTCCTGTATCGACCATCAGGACAGCATACAGACAGTTAGAGTGGTCCTGTATCAACCTTCAGGACAGCGTACAGACAGGTAGAGTGGTCCTGTGTAGACCTTCAGGACAGCAGACAAACAGAGTCGTCCTGTATCGACCTTCAGGACAGCATACAGACAGTTAGAGAGGTCCTGTATCGACCTTCAGGACAGCATACAGACAGTTAGAGTGGTCCTGTTTCGACCTTCAGGACAGCAGACAGTCAGAGCGTTCCTGTATCGACCATCAGGACAGCATACAGTCAGAGCGGTCCTGTATCGACCATCAGGACAGCGGACAGTCAGAGCGCTCCTGTTTCGACCATCAGGACAGCATACAGACAGAGTGGTCCTGTATCGACCATCAGGACAGCATACAGAGAGAGTGGTCCTCTATCAACCTTCAGGACAGCAGACAAACAGAGTGGTCCTGTATCGACCTTCAGGACAGCATACAGACAGTTAGAGTGGTCCTGTATCGACCTTCAGGACAACGTACAGACAGTTTGAGTAGTCATATAAATCGACCTTCAGGACAGCAGACAGACAGAGTGGTCCTGTATCGACCTTCAGGACAGCATACAGACAGTTAGAGTGTTCCTGTATCAACCTTCAGGACAGCATACAGATGGTTAGAGTGGTCCTGTATCGACCTTCAGGCCAGCGTACAGACAGACAGAGTGGTCCTGTATCGACCTTCAGGACAGCATACAGACAGAGCAGTCCTGTATCGACCTTCAGGACAGCATACAGACAGTTAGTGTGGTCCTGTATCGACCTTCAGGACAGCAGACAGACGGTTAGAGTGGTCCTGTATCGACCTTCAGGACAGCAGACAGACAGTTAGAGTGGTTCTGTATCGACCTTCAGAACAGCATACAGACAGTTAGAGTGGTCCTTTATCGACCTTCAGGACAGCAGACAGTCAGAGCGGTCCTGTATCGACCTTCAGGACAGCATACAGACAGTAAGAGTGGTCCTGTATCGACCTTCAGGACAGCATACAGACAGTTAGAGTGGTCCTGTATCGACCTTCAGGACAGCGTACAGACGGTTAGAGTGGTCCTGTATCGACCTTCAGGACAGCATACAGACAGAGTGGTCCTGTATCGACCATCAGGACAGCATACAGACAGAGTGGTCCTGTATCGACCATCAGGACAGCATACAGACAGAGTGGTCCTGTATCGACCATCAGGACAGCAGACAGTCAGAGCGGTCCTGTATCGACCATCAGGACAGCAGACAGTCAGAGCGGTCCTGTCAGAGTGGTCCTAGAGTGGTCCTGTATCGACCTTCAGGACAGCAGACAAACAGAGCAGTCCTTAATCGACCTTCAGGACAGCATACAGACAGTTAGAGTGTTCCTGTATCGACCTTCAGGACAGCAGACATACAGTTAAAGTGGTCCTGTATCGACCTTCAGGACAGCAGACAGACAGTTAGAGTGGTCCTGTATCGACCTTAAGGACAGCATACAGACAGTTAGTGTGGTCCTGTATCGACATTCAGGACAGCAGACAGTCAGAGCGGTCCTGTATCGACCATCAGGACAGCATACAGACAGTTAGAGTGGTCCTGTATCAACCTTCAGGACAGCGTACAGACAGGTAGAGTGGTCCTGTGTAGACCTTCAGGACAGCAGACAAACAGAGTCGTCCTGTATCGACCTTCAGGACAGCATACAGACAGTTAGAGAGGTCCTGTATCGACCTTCAGGACAGCATACAGACAGTTAGAGTGGTCCTGTTTCGACCTTCAGGACAGCAGACAGTCAGAGAGTTCCTGTATCGACCATCAGGACAGCATACAGTCAGAGCGGTCCTGTATCGACCATCAGGACAGCGGACAGTCAGAGCGCTCCTGTTTCGACCATCAGGACAGCATACAGACAGAGTGGTCCTGTATCGACCATCAGGACAGCATACAGAGAGAGTGGTCCTCTATCAACCTTCAGGACAGCAGACAAACAGAGTGGTCCTGTATCGACCTTCAGGACAGCATACAGACAGTTAGAGTGGTCCTGTATCGACCTTCAGGACAACGTACAGACAGTTTGAGTAGTCATATAAATCGACCTTCAGGACAGCAGACAGACAGAGTGGTCCTGTATCGACCTTCAGGACAGCATACAGACAGTTAGAGTGGTCCTGTATCAACCTTCAGGACAGCATACAGATGGTTAGAGTGGTCCTGTATCGACCTTCAGGCCAGCGTACAGACAGACAGAGTGGTCCTGTATCGACCTTCAGGACAGCATACAGACAGAGCAGTCCTGTATCGACCTTCAGGACAGCATACAGACAGTTAGAGTGGTCCTGTATCGACCTTCAGGACAGCATACAGACAGAGTGGTCCTGTATCGACCTTCAGGACAGCATACAGACAGTTAGAGTGGTCCTGTATCGACCTTCAGGACAGCATACAGACAGAGCAGTCCTGTATCGACCTTCAGGACAGCAGACAGACAGTTAGAGTGGTCCTGTATCGACCTTCAGGACAGCGTACAGACGGTTAGAGTGGTCCTGTATCGACCTTCAGGACAGCAGACAGACAGTTAGAGTGGTCCTGTATCGACCTTCAGGACAGCGTACAGACGGTTAGAGTGGTCCTGTATCGACCTTCAGGACAGCAGACAGTCAGAGCGGTCCTGTATCGACCATCAGGACAGCATACAGACAGAGCGGTCCTGTATCGACCATCAGGACAGCAGACAGTCAGAGAGGTCCTGTATCGACCATCAGGACAGCAGACAGTCAGAGTCATCCTGTATCAACCATCAGTTCAGCAGACAGTCAGAGTGGTCCTGTATCGACCATCAGGACATCAGACAGTCAGAGCGCACCTGTATCGACCATCAGGACAGCAGACAGTCAGAGTCATCCTGTATCAACCATCAGTTCAGCAGACAGTCAGAGTGGTCCTGTATCGATCATCAGGACATCAGACAGTCAGAGCGGTCCTGTATCGACCATCAGGACAGCATACAGACAGAGTGGTCCTGTATCGACCATCAGGACAGCAGACAGTCAGAGCCGTCCTGTATCGACCATCAGGACAGCAGACAGTCAGAGCGGTCCTGTATCGACCATCAGGACAGCAGACAGTCAGAGCGGTCCTGTCAGAGTGGTCCTAGAGTGGTCCTGTATCGACCTTCAGGACAGCAGACAAACAGAGCAGTCCTTAATCGACCTTCAGGACAGCATACAGACAGTTAGAGTGGTCCTGTATCGACCTTCAGGACAGCAGACATACAGTTAGAGTGGTCCTGTATCGACCATCAGGACAGCAGACAGACAGTTAGAGTGGTCCTGTATCGACCTTCAGGACAGCATACAGACAGTTAGAGTGGTCCTGTATCGACCTTCAGGACAGCAGACATACAGTTAGAGTGGTCCTGTATCGACCTTCAGGACAGCAGACAGACAGTTAGAGTGGTCCTGTATCGACCTTCAGGACAGCATACTGTATCGACATTCAGGACAGCAGACAGTCAGAGCGGTCCTGTATCGACCATCAGGACAGCATACAGACAGTTAGAGTGGTCCTGTATCAACCTTCAGAACAGCGTACAGACAGTTAGAGTGGTCCTGTTTAGACCTTCAGGACAGCAGACAAACAGAGTCGTCCTGTATCGACCTTCAGGACAGCATACAGACAGTTAGAGAGGTCCTGTATCGACCTTCAGGTCAGCATACAGACAGTTAGAGTGGTCCTGTATCGACCTTCAGGACAGCAGACAGTCAGAGTCATCCTGTATCAACCATCAGTTCAGCAGACAGTCAGAGTGGTCCTGTATCGACCATCAGGACATCAGACAGTCAGAGCGGTCCTGTATCGACCATCAGGACAGCATACAGTCAGAGCGGTCCTGTATCGACCATCAGGACAGCGGACAGTCAGAGCGCTCCTGTTTCGACCATCAGGACAGCATACAGACAGAGTGGTCCTGTATCGACCATCAGGACAGCATACAGAGAGAGTGGTCCTCTATCAACCTTCAGGACAGCAGACAAACAGAGTGGTCCTGTATCGACCTTCAGGACAGCATACAGACAGTTAGAGTGGTCCTGTATCGACCTTCAGGACAACGTACAGACAGTTTGAGTAGTCATATAAATCGTCCTTCAGGACAGCAGACAGACAGACTGGTCCTGTATCGACCTTCAGGACAGCATACAGACAGTTAGAGTGGTCCTGTATCAACCTTCAGGACAGCATACAGATGGTTAGAGTGGTCCTGTATCGACCTTCAGGCCAGCGTACAGACAGACAGAGTGGTCCTGTATCGACCTTCAGGACAGCATACAGACAGAGCAGTCCTGTATCGACCTTCAGGACAGCATACAGACAGTTAGTGTGGTCCTGTATCGACCTTCAGGACAGCAGACAGACGGTTAGAGTGGTCCTGTATCGACCTTCAGGACAGCAGACAGACAGTTAGAGTGGTTCTGTATCGACCTTCAGAACAGCATACAGACAGTTAGAGTGGTCCTTTATCGACCTTCAGGACAGCAGACAGTCAGAGCGGTCCTGTATCGACCTTCAGGACAGCATACAGACAGTAAGAGTGGTCCTGTATCGACCTTCAGGACAGCATACAGACAGTTAGAGTGGTCCTGTATCGACCTTCAGGACAGCGTACAGACAGTTTGAGTGGTCCTATATCGACCTTCAGGACAGCAGACAGACAATTAGAGTGGTCCTGTATCGACCTTCAGGACAGCGTACAGACGGTTAGAGTGGTCCTGTATCGACCTTCAGGACAGCATACAGACAGAGTGGTCCTGTATCGACCATCAGGACAGCATACAGACAGAGTGGTCCTGTATCGACCATCAGGACAGCATACAGACAGAGTGGTCCTGTATCGACCATCAGGACAGCAGACAGTCAGAGCGGTCCTGTATCGACCATCAGGACAGCAGACAGTCAGAGCGGTCCTGTCAGAGTGGTCCTAGAGTGGTCCTGTATCGACCTTCAGGACAGCAGACAAACAGAGCAGTCCTTAATCGACCTTCAGGACAGCATACAGACAGTTAGAGTGTTCCTGTATCGACCTTCAGGACAGCAGACATACAGTTAAAGTGGTCCTGTATCGACCTTCAGGACAGCAGACAGACAGTTAGAGTGGTCCTGTATCGACCTTAAGGACAGCATACAGACAGTTAGTGTGGTCCTGTATCGACATTCAGGACAGCAGACAGTCAGAGCGGTCCTGTATCGACCATCAGGACAGCATACAGACAGTTAGAGTGGTCCTGTATCAACCTTCAGGACAGCGTACAGACAGGTAGAGTGGTCCTGTGTAGACCTTCAGGACAGCAGACAAACAGAGTCGTCCTGTATCGACCTTCAGGACAGCATACAGACAGTTAGAGAGGTCCTGTATCGACCTTCAGGACAGCATACAGACAGTTAGAGTGGTCCTGTTTTGACCTTCAGGACAGCAGACAGTCAGAGCGTTCCTGTATCGACCATCAGGACAGCATACAGTCAGAGCGGTCCTGTATCGACCATCAGGACAGCGGACAGTCAGAGCGCTCCTGTTTCGACCATCAGGACAGCATACAGACAGAGTGGTCCTGTATCGACCATCAGGACAGCATACAGAGAGAGTGGTCCTCTATCAACCTTCAGGACAGCAGACAAACAGAGTGGTCCTGTATCGACCTTCAGGACAGCACACAGACAGTTAGAGTGGTCCTGTATCGACCTTCAGGACAACGTACAGACAGTTTGAGTAGTCATATAAATCGACCTTCAGGACAGCAGACAGACAGAGTGGTCCTGTATCGACCTTCAGGACAGCATACAGACAGTTAGAGTGGTCCTGTATCAACCTTCAGGACAGCAGACAGACGGTTAGAGTGGTCCTGTATCGACCTTCAGGACAGCAGACAGACAGTTAGAGTGGTTCTGTATCGACCTTCAGAACAGCATACAGACAGTTAGAGTGGTCCTTTATCGACCTTCAGGACAGCAGACAGTCAGAGCGGTCCTGTATCGACCTTCAGGACAGCATACAGACAGTAAGAGTGGTCCTGTATCGACCTTCAGGACAGCATACAGACAGTTAGAGTGGTCCTGTATCGACCTTCAGGCCAGCGTACAGACAGACAGAGTGGTCCTGTATCAACCTTCAGGACAGCATACAGATGGTTAGAGTGGTCCTGTATCGACCTTCAGGCCAGCGTACAGACAGACAGAGTGGTCCTGTATCGACCTTCAGGACAGCATACAGACAGAGCAGTCCTGTATCGACCTTCAGGACAGCATACAGACAGTTAGTGTGGTCCTGTATCGACCTTCAGGACAGCAGACAGACGGTTAGAGTGGTCCTGTATCGACCTTCAGGACAGCAGACAGACAGTTAGAGTGGTTCTGTATCGACCTTCAGAACAGCATACAGACAGTTAGAGTGGTCCTTTATCGACCTTCAGGACAGCAGACAGTCAGAGCGGTCCTGTATCGACCTTCAGGACAGCATACAGACAGTAAGAGTGGTCCTGTATCGACCTTCAGGACAGCATACAGACAGTTAGAGTGGTCCTGTATCGACCTTCAGGACAGCGTACAGACAGTTTGAGTGGTCCTATATCGACCTTCAGGACAGCAGACAGACAATTAGAGTGGTCCTGTATCGACCTTCAGGACAGCGTACAGACGGTTAGAGTGGTCCTGTATCGACCTTCAGGACAGCATACAGACAGAGTGGTCCTGTATCGACCATCAGGACAGCATACAGACAGAGTGGTCCTGTATCGACCATCAGGACAGCATACAGACAGAGTGGTCCTGTATCGACCATCAGGACAGCAGACAGTCAGAGCGGTCCTGTATCGACCATCAGGACAGCAGACAGTCAGAGCGGTCCTGTCAGAGTGGTCCTAGAGTGGTCCTGTATCGACCTTCAGGACAGCGTACAGACGGTTAGAGTGGTCCTGTATCGACCTTCAGGACAGCATACAGACAGAGTGGTCCTGTATCGACCATCAGGACAGCATACAGACAGAGTGGTCCTGTATCGACCATCAGGACAGCATACAGACAGAGTGGTCCTGTATCGACCATCAGGACAGCAGACAGTCAGAGTGGTCCTGTATCGATCATCAGGACATCAGACAGTCAGAGCGGTCCTGTATCGACCATCAGGACAGCATACAGACAGAGTGGTCCTGTATCGACCATCAGGACAGCAGACAGTCAGAGCCGTCCTGTATCGACCATCAGGACAGCAGACAGTCAGAGCGGTCCTGTATCGACCATCAGGACAGCAGACAGTCAGAGCGGTCCTGTCAGAGTGGTCCTAGAGTGGTCCTGTATCGACCTTCAGGACAGCAGACAAACAGAGCAGTCCTTAATCGACCTTCAGGACAGCATACAGACAGTTAGAGTGGTCCTGTATCGACCTTCAGGACAGCAGACATACAGTTAGAGTGGTCCTGTATCGACCATCAGGACAGCAGACAGACAGTTAGAGTGGTCCTGTATCGACCTTCAGGACAGCATACAGACAGTTAGAGTGGTCCTGTATCGACCTTCAGGACAGCAGACATACAGTTAGAGTGGTCCTGTATCGACCTTCAGGACAGCAGACAGACAGTTAGAGTGGTCCTGTATCGACCTTCAGGACAGCATACTGTATCGACATTCAGGACAGCAGACAGTCAGAGCGGTCCTGTATCGACCATCAGGACAGCATACAGACAGTTAGAGTGGTCCTGTATCAACCTTCAGAACAGCGTACAGACAGTTAGAGTGGTCCTGTTTAGACCTTCAGGACAGCAGACAAACAGAGTCGTCCTGTATCGACCTTCAGGACAGCATACAGACAGTTAGAGAGGTCCTGTATCGACCTTCAGGTCAGCATACAGACAGTTAGAGTGGTCCTGTATCGACCTTCAGGACAGCAGACAGTCAGAGTCATCCTGTATCAACCATCAGTTCAGCAGACAGTCAGAGTGGTCCTGTATCGACCATCAGGACATCAGACAGTCAGAGCGGTCCTGTATCGACCATCAGGACAGCATACAGTCAGAGCGGTCCTGTATCGACCATCAGGACAGCGGACAGTCAGAGCGCTCCTGTTTCGACCATCAGGACAGCATACAGACAGAGTGGTCCTGTATCGACCATCAGGACAGCATACAGAGAGAGTGGTCCTCTATCAACCTTCAGGACAGCAGACAAACAGAGTGGTCCTGTATCGACCTTCAGGACAGCATACAGACAGTTAGAGTGGTCCTGTATCGACCTTCAGGACAACGTACAGACAGTTTGAGTAGTCATATAAATCGTCCTTCAGGACAGCAGACAGACAGACTGGTCCTGTATCGACCTTCAGGACAGCATACAGACAGTTAGAGTGGTCCTGTATCAACCTTCAGGACAGCATACAGATGGTTAGAGTGGTCCTGTATCGACCTTCAGGCCAGCGTACAGACAGACAGAGTGGTCCTGTATCGACCTTCAGGACAGCATACAGACAGAGCAGTCCTGTATCGACCTTCAGGACAGCATACAGACAGTTAGTGTGGTCCTGTATCGACCTTCAGGACAGCAGACAGACGGTTAGAGTGGTCCTGTATCGACCTTCAGGACAGCAGACAGACAGTTAGAGTGGTTCTGTATCGACCTTCAGAACAGCATACAGACAGTTAGAGTGGTCCTTTATCGACCTTCAGGACAGCAGACAGTCAGAGCGGTCCTGTATCGACCTTCAGGACAGCATACAGACAGTAAGAGTGGTCCTGTATCGACCTTCAGGACAGCATACAGACAGTTAGAGTGGTCCTGTATCGACCTTCAGGACAGCGTACAGACAGTTTGAGTGGTCCTATATCGACCTTCAGGACAGCAGACAGACAATTAGAGTGGTCCTGTATCGACCTTCAGGACAGCGTACAGACGGTTAGAGTGGTCCTGTATCGACCTTCAGGACAGCATACAGACAGAGTGGTCCTGTATCGACCATCAGGACAGCATACAGACAGAGTGGTCCTGTATCGACCATCAGGACAGCATACAGACAGAGTGGTCCTGTATCGACCATCAGGACAGCAGACAGTCAGAGCGGTCCTGTATCGACCATCAGGACAGCAGACAGTCAGAGCGGTCCTGTCAGAGTGGTCCTAGAGTGGTCCTGTATCGACCTTCAGGACAGCAGACAAACAGAGCAGTCCTTAATCGACCTTCAGGACAGCATACAGACAGTTAGAGTGTTCCTGTATCGACCTTCAGGACAGCAGACATACAGTTAAAGTGGTCCTGTATCGACCTTCAGGACAGCAGACAGACAGTTAGAGTGGTCCTGTATCGACCTTAAGGACAGCATACAGACAGTTAGTGTGGTCCTGTATCGACATTCAGGACAGCAGACAGTCAGAGCGGTCCTGTATCGACCATCAGGACAGCATACAGACAGTTAGAGTGGTCCTGTATCAACCTTCAGGACAGCGTACAGACAGGTAGAGTGGTCCTGTGTAGACCTTCAGGACAGCAGACAAACAGAGTCGTCCTGTATCGACCTTCAGGACAGCATACAGACAGTTAGAGAGGTCCTGTATCGACCTTCAGGACAGCATACAGACAGTTAGAGTGGTCCTGTTTTGACCTTCAGGACAGCAGACAGTCAGAGCGTTCCTGTATCGACCATCAGGACAGCATACAGTCAGAGCGGTCCTGTATCGACCATCAGGACAGCGGACAGTCAGAGCGCTCCTGTTTCGACCATCAGGACAGCATACAGACAGAGTGGTCCTGTATCGACCATCAGGACAGCATACAGAGAGAGTGGTCCTCTATCAACCTTCAGGACAGCAGACAAACAGAGTGGTCCTGTATCGACCTTCAGGACAGCATACAGACAGTTAGAGTGGTCCTGTATCGACCTTCAGGACAACGTACAGACAGTTTGAGTAGTCATATAAATCGACCTTCAGGACAGCAGACAGACAGAGTGGTCCTGTATCGACCTTTAGGACAGCATACAGACAGTTAGAGTGGTCCTGTATCAACCTTCAGGACAGCATACAGATGGTTAGAGTGGTCCTGTATCGACCTTCAGGCCAGCGTACAGACAGACAGAGTGGTCCTGTATCGACCTTCAGGACAGCATACAGACAGAGCAGTCCTGTATCGACCTTCAGGACAGCATACAGACAGTTAGTGTGGTCCTGTATCGACCTTCAGGACAGCAGACAGACGGTTAGAGTGGTCCTGTATCGACCTTCAGGACAGCAGACAGACAGTTAGAGTGGTTCTGTATCGACCTTCAGAACAGCATACAGACAGTTAGAGTGGTCCTTTATCGACCTTCAGGACAGCAGACAGTCAGAGCGGTCCTGTATCGACCTTCAGGACAGCATACAGACAGTAAGAGTGGTCCTGTATCGACCTTCAGGACAGCATACAGACAGTTAGAGTGGTCCTGTATCGACCTTCAGGCCAGCGTACAGACAGACAGAGTGGTCCTGTATCAACCTTCAGGACAGCATACAGATGGTTAGAGTGGTCCTGTATCGACCTTCAGGCCAGCGTACAGACAGACAGAGTGGTCCTGTATCGACCTTCAGGACAGCATACAGACAGAGCAGTCCTGTATCGACCTTCAGGACAGCATACAGACAGTTAGTGTGGTCCTGTATCGACCTTCAGGACAGCAGACAGACGGTTAGAGTGGTCCTGTATCGACCTTCAGGACAGCAGACAGACAGTTAGAGTGGTTCTGTATCGACCTTCAGAACAGCATACAGACAGTTAGAGTGGTCCTTTATCGACCTTCAGGACAGCAGACAGTCAGAGCGGTCCTGTATCGACCTTCAGGACAGCATACAGACAGTAAGAGTGGTCCTGTATCGACCTTCAGGACAGCATACAGACAGTTAGAGTGGTCCTGTATCGACCTTCAGGACAGCGTACAGACAGTTTGAGTGGTCCTATATCGACCTTCAGGACAGCAGACAGACAATTAGAGTGGTCCTGTATCGACCTTCAGGACAGCGTACAGACGGTTAGAGTGGTCCTGTATCGACCTTCAGGACAGCATACAGACAGAGTGGTCCTGTATCGACCATCAGGACAGCATACAGACAGAGTGGTCCTGTATCGACCATCAGGACAGCATACAGACAGAGTGGTCCTGTATCGACCATCAGGACAGCAGACAGTCAGAGCGGTCCTGTATCGACCATCAGGACAGCAGACAGTCAGAGCGGTCCTGTCAGAGTGGTCCTAGAGTGGTCCTGTATCGACCTTCAGGACAGCAGACAAACAGAGCAGTCCTTAATCGACCTTCAGGACAGCATACAGACAGTTAGAGTGTTCCTGTATCGACCTTCAGGACAGCAGACATACAGTTAAAGTGGTCCTGTATCGACCTTCAGGACAGCAGACAGACAGTTAGAGTGGTCCTGTATCGACCTTAAGGACAGCATACAGACAGTTAGTGTGGTCCTGTATCGACATTCAGGACAGCAGACAGTCAGAGCGGTCCTGTATCGACCATCAGGACAGCATACAGACAGTTAGAGTGGTCCTGTATCAACCTTCAGGACAGCGTACAGACAGGTAGAGTGGTCCTGTGTAGACCTTCAGGACAGCAGACAAACAGAGTCGTCCTGTATCGACCTTCAGGACAGCATACAGACAGTTAGAGAGGTCCTGTATCGACCTTCAGGACAGCATACAGACAGTTAGAGTGGTCCTGTTTCGACCTTCAGGACAGCAGACAGTCAGAGCGTTCCTGTATCGACCATCAGGACAGCATACAGTCAGAGCGGTCCTGTATCGACCATCAGGACAGCGGACAGTCAGAGCGCTCCTGTTTCGACCATCAGGACAGCATACAGACAGAGTGGTCCTGTATCGACCATCAGGACAGCATACAGAGAGAGTGGTCCTCTATCAACCTTCAGGACAGCAGACAAACAGAGTGGTCCTGTATCGACCTTCAGGACAGCATACAGACAGTTAGAGTGGTCCTGTATCGACCTTCAGGACAACGTACAGACAGTTTGAGTAGTCATATAAATCGACCTTCAGGACAGCAGACAGACAGAGTGGTCCTGTATCGACCTTCAGGACAGCATACAGACAGTTAAAGTGGTCCTGTATCAACCTTCAGGACAGCATACAGATGGTTAGAGTGGTCCTGTATCGACCTTCAGGCCAGCGTACAGACAGACAGAGTGGTCCTGTATCGACCTTCAGGACAGCATACAGACAGAGCAGTCCTGTATCGACCTTCAGGACAGCATACAGACAGTTAGAGTGGTCCTGTATCGACCTTCAGGACAGCATACAGACAGAGTGGTCCTGTATCGACCTTCAGGACAGCATACAGACAGTTAGAGTGGTCCTGTATCGACCTTCAGGACAGCATACAGACAGTTAGAGTGGTCCTGTATCGACCTTCAGGCCAGCTTACAGACAGTTAGAGTGGTCCTGTATCGACCATCAGGACAGCATACAGTCAGAGCGGTACTGTATCGACCATCAGGACAGCGGACATTCAGAGCGCTCCTGTTTCGACCATCAGGACAGCATACAGACAGAGTGGTCCTGTATCGACCATCAGGACAGCATACAGACAGAGTGGTCCTCTATCAACCTTCAGGACAGCAGACAAACAGAGTGGTCCTGTATCGACCTTCAGGACAGCATACAGACAGTTAGAGTGGTCCTGTATCGACCTTCAGGACAGCATACAGACAGAGTGGTCCTGTATCGACCTTCAGGACAGCATACAGACAGAGTGGTCCTGTATCGACCATCAGGACAGCATACAGACAGAGTGGTCCTGTATCGACCATCAGGACAGCATACAGACAGAGTGGTCCTGTATCGACCTTCAGGACAGCATACAGACAGTTAGAGTGGTCCTGTATCGACCTTCAGGACAGCATACAGACAGTTAGAGTGGTCCTGTATCAACCTTCAGGACAGCATACAGACAGTTAGAGTGGTCCTGTATCGACCTTCAGGCCAGCGTACAGACAGTTAGAGCGGTCCTGTATCGACCATCAGGACAGCAGACAGTCAGAGCGGTCCTGTATCGACCATCAGGACAGCATACAGACAGAGCGGTCCTGTATCGACCATCAGGACAGCAGACAGTCAGAGAGGTCCTGTATCGACCATCAGGACAGCAGACAGTCAGAGCGGTCCTGTATCGACCATCAGGACAGCAGACAGTCAGAGCGGTCCTGTATCGACCATCAGGACAGCAGACAGTCAGAGCGGTCCTGTCAGAGTGGTCCTAGAGTGGTCCTGTATCGACCTTCAGGACAGCAGACAAACAGAGCAGTCCTTAATCGACCTTCAGGACAGCATACAGACAGTTAGAGTGTTCCTGTATCGACCTTCAGGACAGCAGACATACAGTTAAAGTGGTCCTGTATCGACCTTCAGGACAGCAGACAGACAGTTAGAGTGGTCCTGTATCGACCTTAAGGACAGCATACAGACAGTTAGTGTGGTCCTGTATCGACATTCAGGACAGCAGACAGTCAGAGCGGTCCTGTATCGACCATCAGGACAGCATACAGACAGTTAGAGTGGTCCTGTATCAACCTTCAGGACAGCGTACAGACAGTTAGAGTGGTCCTGTGTAGACCTTCAGGACAGCAGACAAACAGAGTCGTCCTGTATCGACCTTCAGGACAGCATACAGACAGTTAGAGAGGTCCTGTATCGACCTTCAGGACAGCATACAGACAGTTAGAGTGGTCCTGTATCGACCTTCAGGACAGCAGACAGTCAGAGCGTTCCTGTATCGACCATCAGGACAGCATACAGTCAGAGCGGTCCTGTATCGACCTTCAGGACAGCATACAGACAGTTAGAGAGGTCCTGTATCGACCTTCAGGACAGCATACAGACAGTTAGAGTGGTCCTCTATCAACCTTCAGGACAGCAGACAAACAGAGTGGTCCTGTATCGACCTTCAGGACAGCATACAGACAGTTAGAGTGGTCCTGTATCGACCTTCAGGACAACGTACAGACAGTTTGAGTAGTCATATAAATCGACCTTCAGGACAGCAGACAGACAGAGTGGTCCTGTATCGACCTTCAGGACAGCATACAGACAGTTAGAGTGGTGCTGTATCAACCTTCAGGACAGCATACAGATGGTTAGAGTGGTCCTGTATCGACCTTCAGGCCAGCGTACAGACAGACAGAGTGGTCCTGTATCGACCTTCAGGACAGCATACAGACAGAGCAGTCCTGTATCGACCTTCAGGACAGCAGACAGACAGTTAGAGTGGTCCTGTATCGACCTTCAGGACAGCGTACAGACGGTTAGAGTGGTCCTGTATCGACCTTCAGGACAGCAGACAGTCAGAGCGGTCCTGTATCGACCATCAGGACAGCATACAGACAGAGCGGTCCTGTATCGACCATCAGGACAGCAGACAGTCAGAGAGGTCCTGTATCGACCATCAGGACAGCAGACAGTCAGAGTCATCCTGTATCAACCATCAGTTCAGCAGACAGTCAGAGTGGTCCTGTATCGACCATCAGGACATCAGACAGTCAGAGCGCACCTGTATCGACCATCAGGACAGCAGACAGTCAGAGTCATCCTGTATCAACCATCAGTTCAGCAGACAGTCAGAGTGGTCCTGTATCGATCATCAGGACATCAGACAGTCAGAGCGGTCCTGTATCGACCATCAGGACAGCATACAGACAGAGTGGTCCTGTATCGACCATCAGGACAGCAGACAGTCAGAGCCGTCCTGTATCGACCATCAGGACAGCAGACAGTCAGAGCGGTCCTGTCAGAGTGGTCCTAGAGTGGTCCTGTATCGACCTTCAGGACAGCAGACAAACAGAGCAGTCCTTAATCGACCTTCAGGACAGCATACAGACAGTTAGAGTGGTCCTGTATCGACCTTCAGGACAGCAGACATACAGTTAGAGTGGTCCTGTATCGACCTTCAGGACAGCAGACAGACAGTTAGAGTGGTCCTGTATCGACCTTCAGGACAGCATACAGACAGTTAGAGTGGTCCTGTATCGACCTTCAGGACAGCAGACATACAGTTAGAGTGGTCCTGTATCGACCTTCAGGACAGCAGACAGACAGTTAGAGTGGTCCTGTATCGACCTTCAGGACAGCATACTGTATCGACATTCAGGACAGCAGACAGTCAGAGCGGTCCTGTATCGACCATCAGGACAGCATACAGACAGTTAGAGTGGTCCTGTATCAACCTTCAGAACAGCGTACAGACAGTTAGAGTGGTCCTGTATCGACCTTCAGGACAGCAGACAAACAGAGTCGTCCTGTATCGACCTTCAGGACAGCATACAGACAGTTAGAGAGGTCCTGTATCGACCTTCAGGTCAGCATACAGACAGTTAGAGTGGTCCTGTATCGACCTTCAGGACAGCAGACAGTCAGAGTCATCCTGTATCAACCATCAGTTCAGCAGACAGTCAGAGTGGTCCTGTATCGACCATCAGGACATCAGACAGTCAGAGCGGTCCTGTATCGACCATCAGGACAGCATACAGTCAGAGCGGTCCTGTATCGACCATCAGGACAGCGGACAGTCAGAGCGCTCCTGTTTCGACCATCAGGACAGCATACAGACAGAGTGGTCCTGTATCGACCATCAGGACAGCATACAGAGAGAGTGGTCCTCTATCAACCTTCAGGACAGCAGACAAACAGAGTGGTCCTGTATCGACCTTCAGGACAGCATACAGACAGTTAGAGTGGTCCTGTATCGACCTTCAGGACAACGTACAGACAGTTTGAGTAGTCATATAAATCGTCCTTCAGGACAGCAGACAGACAGACTGGTCCTGTATCGACCTTCAGGACAGCATACAGACAGTTAGAGTGGTCCTGTATCAACCTTCAGGACAGCATACAGATGGTTAGAATGGTCCTGTATCGACCTTCAGGCCAGCGTACAGACAGACAGAGTGGTCCTGTATCAACCTTCAGGACAGCATACAGACAGAGCAGTCCTGTATCGACCTTCAGGACAGCAGACAGACGGTTAGAGTGGTCCTGTATCGACCTTCAGGACAGCAGACAGACAGTTAGAGTGGTTCTGTATCGACCTTCAGAACAGCATACAGACAGTTAGAGTGGTCCTTTATCAACCTTCAGGACAGCAGACAGTCAGAGCGGTCCTGTATCGACCATCAGGACAGCATACAGACAGAGCGGTCCTGTATCGACCATCAGGACAGCAGACAGTCAGAGAGGTCCTGTATCGACCATCAGGACAGCAGACAGTCAGAGTCATCCTGTATCAACCATCAGTTCAGCAGACAGTCAGAGTGGTCCTGTATCGACCATCAGGACATCAGACAGTCAGAGCGGTCCTGTATCGACCATCAGGACAGCAGACAGTCAGAGTCATCCTGTATCAACCATCAGTTCAGCAGACAGTCAGAGTGGTCCTGTATCGACCATCAGGACATCAGACATTCAGAGCGGTCCTGTATCGACCATCAGGACAGTATACAGACAGAGTGGTCCTGTATCGACCATCAGGACAGCAGACAGTCAGAGCGGTCCTGTATCGACCATCAGGACAGCAGACAGTCAGAGCGGTCCTGTATCGACCATCAGGACAGCAGACAGTCAGAGCGGTCCTGTCAGAGTGGTCCTAGAGTGGTCCTGTATCGACCTTCAGGACAGCAGACATACAGTTAGAGTGGTCCTGTATCAACCTTCAGGACAGCAGACAGAAGGTTAGAGTGGTCCTGTATCAACCTTCAGGACAGCAGACAGACAGTTAGAGTGGTCCTCTATCGACCTTCAGGACAGCATACAGACAGTTAGAGTGGTCCTTTATCGACCTTCAGGACAGCAGACAGTCAGAGCGGTCCTGTATCGACCATCAGGACAGCATACAGACAGAGCGGTCCTGTATCGACCATCAGGACAGCAGACAGTCAGAGAGGTCCTGTATCGACCATCAGGACAGCATACAGAGAGAGTGGTCCTCTATCAACCTTCAGGACAGCAGACAAACAGAGTGGTCCTGTATCGACCTTCAGGACAGCATACAGACAGTTAGAGTGGTCCTGTATCGACCTTCAGGACAACGTACAGACAGTTTGAGTAGTCATATAAATCGACCTTCAGGACAGCAGACAGACAGAGTGGTCCTGTATCGACCTTCAGGACAGCATACAGACAGTTAGAGTGGTCCTGTATCAACCTTCAGGACAGCATACAGATGGTTAGAGTGGTCCTGTATCGACCTTCAGGCCAGCGTACAGACAGACAGAGTGGTCCTGTATCGACCTTCAGGACAGCATACAGACAGAGCAGTCCTGTATCGACCTTCAGGACAGCATACAGACAGTTAGAGTGGTCCTGTATCGACCTTCAGGACAGCATACAGACAGAGTGGTCCTGTATCGACCTTCAGGACAGCATACAGACAGTTAGAGTGGTCCTGTATCGACCTTCAGGACAGCATACAGACAGTTAGAGTGGTCCTGTATCAACCTTCAGGACAGCATACAGACAGTTAGAGTGGTCCTGTATCGACCTTCAGGCCAGCTTACAGACAGTTAGAGTGGTCCTGTATCGACCATCAGGACAGCATACAGTCAGAGCGGTACTGTATCGACCATCAGGACAGCGGACATTGAGAGCGCTCCTGTTTCGACCATCAGGACAGCATACAGACAGAGTGGTCCTGTATCGACCATCAGGACAGCATACAGACAGAGTGGTCCTCTATCAACCTTCAGGACAGCAGACAAACAGAGTGGTCCTGTATCGACCTTCAGGACAGCATACAGACAGTTAGAGTGGTCCTGTATCGACCTTCAGGACAGCGTACAGATGGTTAGAGTGGTCCTGTATCGACCTTCAGGACAGCAGACAGACAGTTAGAGTGGTCCTGTATCGACCTTCAGGACAGCATACAGACAGAGTGGTCCTGTATCGACCATCAGGACAGCATACAGACAGAGTGGTCCTGTATCGACCATCAGGACAGCATACAGACAGAGTGGTCCTGTATCGACCTTCAGGACAGCATACAGACAGTTAGAGTGGTCCTGTATCGACCTTCAGGACAGCATACAGACAGTTAGAGTGGTCCTGTATCAACCTTCAGGACAGCATACAGACAGTTAGAGTGGTCCTGTATCGACCTTCAGGCCAGCGTACAGACAGTTAGAGCGGTCCTGTATCGACCATCAGGACAGCAGACAGTCAGAGCGGTCCTGTATCGACCATCAGGACAGCATACAGACAGAGCGGTCCTGTATCGACCATCAGGACAGCAGACAGTCAGAGAGGTCCTGTATCGACCATCAGGACAGCAGACAGTCAGAGTCATCCTGTATCAACCATCATTTCAGCAGACAGTCAGAGTGGTCCTGTATCGACCATCAGGACATCAGACAGTCAGAGCAGTCCTGTATCGACCATCAGGACAGCAGACAGTCAGAGTCATCCTGTATCAACCATCAGTTCAGCAGACAGTCAGAGTGGTCCTGTATCGACCATCAGGACTTCAGACAGTCAGAGCGGTCCTGTATCGACCATCAGGACAGCAGACAGTCAGAGCGGTCCTGTATCGACCATCAGGACAGCAGACAGTCAGAGCGGTCCTGTCAGAGTGGTCCTAGAGTGGTCCTGTATCGACCTTCAGGACAGCAGACAAACAGAGCAGTCCTTAATCGACCTTCAGGACAGCATACAGACAGTTAGAGTGTTCCTGTATCGACCTTCAGGACAGCAGACATACAGTTAAAGTGGTCCTGTATTGACCTTCAGGACAGCATACAGACAGAGTGGTCCTGTATCGACCTTCAGGACAGCATACAGACAGTTAGAGTGGTCCTGTATCGACCTTCAGGACAGCATACAGACAGTTAGAGTGGTCCTGTATCAACCTTCAGGACAGCATACAGACAGTTAGAGTGGTCCTGTATCGACCTTCAGGCCAGCTTACAGACAGTTAGAGTGGTCCTGTATCGACCATCAGGACAGCATACAGTCAGAGCGGTACTGTATCGACCATCAGGACAGCGGACATTGAGAGCGCTCCTGTTTCGACCATCAGGACAGCATACAGACAGAGTGGTCCTGTATCGACCATCAGGACAGCATACAGACAGAGTGGTCCTCTATCAACCTTCAGGACAGCAGACAAACAGAGTGGTCCTGTATCGACCTTCAGGACAGCATACAGACAGTTAGAGTGGTCCTGTATCGACCTTCAGGACAGCGTACAGATGGTTAGAGTGGTCCTGTATCGACCTTCAGGACAGCAGACAGACAGTTAGAGTGGTCCTGTATCGACCTTCAGGACAGCATACAGACAGAGTGGTCCTGTATCGACCATCAGGACAGCATACAGACAGAGTGGTCCTGTATCGACCATCAGGACAGCATACAGACAGAGTGGTCCTGTATCGACCTTCAGGACAGCATACAGACAGTTAGAGTGGTCCTGTATCGACCTTCAGGACAGCATACAGACAGTTAGAGTGGTCCTGTATCAACCTTCAGGACAGCATACAGACAGTTAGAGTGGTCCTGTATCGACCTTCAGGCCAGCGTACAGACAGTTAGAGCGGTCCTGTATCGACCATCAGGACAGCAGACAGTCAGAGCGGTCCTGTATCGACCATCAGGACAGCATACAGACAGAGCGGTCCTGTATCGACCATCAGGACAGCAGACAGTCAGAGAGGTCCTGTATCGACCATCAGGACAGCAGACAGTCAGAGTCATCCTGTATCAACCATCATTTCAGCAGACAGTCAGAGTGGTCCTGTATCGACCATCAGGACATCAGACAGTCAGAGCAGTCCTGTATCGACCATCAGGACAGCAGACAGTCAGAGTCATCCTGTATCAACCATCAGTTCAGCAGACAGTCAGAGTGGTCCTGTATCGACCATCAGGACTTCAGACAGTCAGAGCGGTCCTGTATCGACCATCAGGACAGCAGACAGTCAGAGCGGTCCTGTATCGACCATCAGGACAGCAGACAGTCAGAGCGGTCCTGTCAGAGTGGTCCTAGAGTGGTCCTGTATCGACCTTCAGGACAGCAGACAAACAGAGCAGTCCTTAATCGACCTTCAGGACAGCATACAGACAGTTAGAGTGTTCCTGTATCGACCTTCAGGACAGCAGACATACAGTTAAAGTGGTCCTGTATCGACCTTCAGGACAGCAGACAGACAGTTAGAGTGGTCCTGTATCGACCTTAAGGACAGCATACAGACAGTTAGTGTGGTCCTGTATCGACATTCAGGACAGCAGACAGTCAGAGCGGTCCTGTATCGACCATCAGGACAGCATACAGACAGTTAGAGTGGTCCTGTATCAACCTTCAGGACAGCGTACAGACAGTTAGAGTGGTCCTGTGTAGACCTTCAGGACAGCAGACAAACAGAGTCGTCCTGTATCGACCTTCAGGACAGCATACAGACAGTTAGAGAGGTCCTGTATCGACCTTCAGGACAGCATACAGACAGTTAGAGTGGTCCTGTATCGACCTTCAGGACAGCAGACAGTCAGAGCGTTCCTGTATCGACCATCAGGACAGCATACAGTCAGAGCGGTCCTGTATCGACCTTCAGGACAGCATACAGACAGTTAGAGAGGTCCTGTATCGACCTTCAGGACAGCATACAGACAGTTAGAGTGGTCCTCTATCAACCTTCAGGACAGCAGACAAACAGAGTGGTCCTGTATCGACCTTCAGGACAGCATACAGACAGTTAGAGTGGTCCTGTATCGACCTTCAGGACAACGTACAGACAGTTTGAGTAGTCATATAAATCGACCATCAGGACAGCATACAGACAGAGCGGTCCTGTATCGACCATCAGGACAGCAGACAGTCAGAGAGGTCCTGTATCGACCATCAGGACAGCATACAGAGAGAGTGGTCCTGTATCAACCTTCAGGACAGCATACAGACAGTTAGAGTGGTCCTGTATCAACCTTCAGGACAGCATACAGATGGTTAGAGTGGTCCTGTATCGACCTTCAGGCCAGCGTACAGACAGACAGAGTGGTCCTGTATCGACCTTCAGGACAGCATACAGACAGAGCAGTCCTGTATCGACCTTCAGGACAGCATACAGACAGTTAGAGTGGTCCTGTATCGACCTTCAGGACAGCATACAGACAGAGTGGTCCTGTATCGACCTTCAGGACAGCATACAGACAGTTAGAGTGGTCCTGTATCGACCTTCAGGACAGCATACAGACAGTTAGAGTGGTCCTGTATCAACCTTCAGGACAGCATACAGACAGTTAGAGTGGTCCTGTATCGACCTTCAGGCCAGCTTACAGACAGTTAGAGTGGTCCTGTATCGACCATCAGGACAGCATACAGTCAGAGCGGTACTGTATCGACCATCAGGACAGCGGACATTGAGAGCGCTCCTGTTTCGACCATCAGGACAGCATACAGACAGAGTGGTCCTGTATCGACCATCAGGACAGCATACAGACAGAGTGGTCCTCTATCAACCTTCAGGACAGCAGACAAACAGAGTGGTCCTGTATCGACCTTCAGGACAGCATACAGACAGTTAGAGTGGTCCTGTATCGACCTTCAGGACAGCGTACAGATGGTTAGAGTGGTCCTGTATCGACCTTCAGGACAGCAGACAGACAGTTAGAGTGGTCCTGTATCGACCTTCAGGACAGCATACAGACAGAGTGGTCCTGTATCGACCATCAGGACAGCATACAGACAGAGTGGTCCTGTATCGACCATCAGGACAGCATACAGACAGAGTGGTCCTGTATCGACCTTCAGGACAGCATACAGACAGTTAGAGTGGTCCTGTATCAACCTTCAGGACAGCATACAGACAGTTAGAGTGGTCCTGTATCGACCTTCAGGCCAGCGTACAGACAGTTAGAGCGGTCCTGTATCGACCATCAGGACAGCAGACAGTCAGAGCGGTCCTGTATCGACCATCAGGACAGCATACAGACAGAGCGGTCCTGTATCGACCATCAGGACAGCAGACAGTCAGAGAGGTCCTGTATCGACCATCAGGACAGCAGACAGTCAGAGTCATCCTGTATCAACCATCATTTCAGCAGACAGTCAGAGTGGTCCTGTATCGACCATCAGGACATCAGACAGTCAGAGCAGTCCTGTATCGACCATCAGGACAGCAGACAGTCAGAGTCATCCTGTATCAACCATCAGTTCAGCAGACAGTCAGAGTGGTCCTGTATCGACCATCAGGACTTCAGACAGTCAGAGCGGTCCTGTATCGACCATCAGGACAGCAGACAGTCAGAGCGGTCCTGTATCGACCATCAGGACAGCAGACAGTCAGAGCGGTCCTGTCAGAGTGGTCCTAGAGTGGTCCTGTATCGACCTTCAGGACAGCAGACAAACAGAGCAGTCCTTAATCGACCTTCAGGACAGCATACAGACAGTTAGAGTGTTCCTGTATCGACCTTCAGGACAGCAGACATACAGTTAAAGTGGTCCTGTATCGACCTTCAGGACAGCAGACAGACAGTTAGAGTGGTCCTGTATCGACCTTAAGGACAGCATACAGACAGTTAGTGTGGTCCTGTATCGACATTCAGGACAGCAGACAGTCAGAGCGGTCCTGTATCGACCATCAGGACAGCATACAGACAGTTAGAGTGGTCCTGTATCAACCTTCAGGACAGCGTACAGACAGTTAGAGTGGTCCTGTGTAGACCTTCAGGACAGCAGACAAACAGAGTCGTCCTGTATCGACCTTCAGGACAGCATACAGACAGTTAGAGAGGTCCTGTATCGACCTTCAGGACAGCATACAGACAGTTAGAGTGGTCCTGTATCGACCTTCAGGACAGCAGACAGTCAGAGCGTTCCTGTATCGACCATCAGGACAGCATACAGTCAGAGCGGTCCTGTATCGACCTTCAGGACAGCATACAGACAGTTAGAGAGGTCCTGTATCGACCTTCAGGACAGCATACAGACAGTTAGAGTGGTCCTCTATCAACCTTCAGGACAGCAGACAAACAGAGTGGTCCTGTATCGACCTTCAGGACAGCATACAGACAGTTAGAGTGGTCCTGTATCGACCTTCAGGACAACGTACAGACAGTTTGAGTAGTCATATAAATCGACCTTCAGGACAGCAGACAGACAGAGTGGTCCTGTATCGACCTTCAGGACAGCATACAGACAGTTAGAGTGGTGCTGTATCAACCTTCAGGACAGCATACAGATGGTTAGAGTGGTCCTGTATCGACCTTCAGGCCAGCGTACAGACAGACAGAGTGGTCCTGTATCGACCTTCAGGACAGCATACAGACAGAGCAGTCCTGTATCGACCTTCAGGACAGCAGACAGACAGTTAGAGTGGTCCTGTATCGACCTTCAGGACAGCGTACAGACGGTTAGAGTGGTCCTGTATCGACCTTCAGGACAGCAGACAGTCAGAGCGGTCCTGTATCGACCATCAGGACAGCATACAGACAGAGCGGTCCTGTATCGACCATCAGGACAGCAGACAGTCAGAGAGGTCCTGTATCGACCATCAGGACAGCAGACAGTCAGAGTCATCCTGTATCAACCATCAGTTCAGCAGACAGTCAGAGTGGTCCTGTATCGACCATCAGGACATCAGACAGTCAGAGCGCACCTGTATCGACCATCAGGACAGCAGACAGTCAGAGTCATCCTGTATCAACCATCAGTTCAGCAGACAGTCAGAGTGGTCCTGTATCGATCATCAGGACATCAGACAGTCAGAGCGGTCCTGTATCGACCATCAGGACAGCATACAGACAGAGTGGTCCTGTATCGACCATCAGGACAGCAGACAGTCAGAGCCGTCCTGTATCGACCATCAGGACAGCAGACAGTCAGAGCGGTCCTGTATCGACCATCAGGACAGCAGACAGTCAGAGCGGTCCTGTCAGAGTGGTCCTAGAGTGGTCCTGTATCGACCTTCAGGACAGCAGACAAACAGAGCAGTCCTTAATCGACCTTCAGGACAGCATACAGACAGTTAGAGTGGTCCTGTATCGACCTTCAGGACAGCAGACATACAGTTAGAGTGGTCCTGTATCGACCTTCAGGACAGCAGACAGACAGTTAGAGTGGTCCTGTATCGACCTTCAGGACAGCATACAGACAGTTAGAGTGGTCCTGTATCGACCTTCAGGACAGCAGACATACAGTTAGAGTGGTCCTGTATCGACCTTCAGGACAGCAGACAGACAGTTAGAGTGGTCCTGTATCGACCTTCAGGACAGCATACTGTATCGACATTCAGGACAGCAGACAGTCAGAGCGGTCCTGTATCGACCATCAGGACAGCATACAGACAGTTAGAGTGGTCCTGTATCAACCTTCAGAACAGCGTACAGACAGTTAGAGTGGTCCTGTATCGACCTTCAGGACAGCAGACAAACAGAGTCGTCCTGTATCGACCTTCAGGACAGCATACAGACAGTTAGAGAGGTCCTGTATCGACCTTCAGGTCAGCATACAGACAGTTAGAGTGGTCCTGTATCGACCTTCAGGACAGCAGACAGTCAGAGTCATCCTGTATCAACCATCAGTTCAGCAGACAGTCAGAGTGGTCCTGTATCGACCATCAGGACATCAGACAGTCAGAGCGGTCCTGTATCGACCATCAGGACAGCATACAGTCAGAGCGGTCCTGTATCGACCATCAGGACAGCGGACAGTCAGAGCGCTCCTGTTTCGACCATCAGGACAGCATACAGACAGAGTGGTCCTGTATCGACCATCAGGACAGCATACAGAGAGAGTGGTCCTCTATCAACCTTCAGGACAGCAGACAAACAGAGTGGTCCTGTATCGACCTTCAGGACAGCATACAGACAGTTAGAGTGGTCCTGTATCGACCTTCAGGACAACGTACAGACAGTTTGAGTAGTCATATAAATCGTCCTTCAGGACAGCAGACAGACAGACTGGTCCTGTATCGACCTTCAGGACAGCATACAGACAGTTAGAGTGGTCCTGTATCAACCTTCAGGACAGCATACAGATGGTTAGAATGGTCCTGTATCGACCTTCAGGCCAGCGTACAGACAGACAGAGTGGTCCTGTATCGACCTTCAGGACAGCATACAGACAGAGCAGTCCTGTATCGACCTTCAGGACAGCAGACAGACGGTTAGAGTGGTCCTGTATCGACCTTCAGGACAGCAGACAGACAGTTAGAGTGGTTCTGTATCGACCTTCAGAACAGCATACAGACAGTTAGAGTGGTCCTTTATCAACCTTCAGGACAGCAGACAGTCAGAGCGGTCCTGTATCGACCATCAGGACAGCATACAGACAGAGCGGTCCTGTATCGACCATCAGGACAGCAGACAGTCAGAGAGGTCCTGTATCGACCATCAGGACAGCAGACAGTCAGAGTCATCCTGTATCAACCATCAGTTCAGCAGACAGTCAGAGTGGTCCTGTATCGACCATCAGGACATCAGACAGTCAGAGCGGTCCTGTATCGACCATCAGGACAGCAGACAGTCAGAGTCATCCTGTATCAACCATCAGTTCAGCAGACAGTCAGAGTGGTCCTGTATCGACCATCAGGACATCAGACATTCAGAGCGGTCCTGTATCGACCATCAGGACAGTATACAGACAGAGTGGTCCTGTATCGACCATCAGGACAGTATACAGACAGAGTGGTCCTGTATCGACCATCAGGACAGCAGACAGTCAGAGCGGTCCTGTATCGACCATCAGGACAGCAGACAGTCAGAGCGGTCCTGTCAGAGTGGTCCTAGAGTGGTCCTGTATCGACCTTCAGGACAGCAGACATACAGTTAGAGTGGTCCTGTATCGACCTTCAGGACAGCAGACAGAAGGTTAGAGTGGTCCTGTATCAACCTTCAGGACAGCAGACAGACAGTTAGAGTGGTCCTGTATCGACCTTCAGGACAGCATACAGACAGTTAGAGTGGTCCTGTATCGACCTTCAGGACAGCAGACAGTCAGAGCGGTCCTGTATCGACCATCAGGACAGCATACAGACAGAGCGGTCCTGTATCGACCATCAGGACAGCAGACAGTCAGAGAGGTCCTGTATCGACCATCAGGACAGCAGACAGTCAGAGTCATCCTGTATCAACCATCAGTTCAGCAGACAGTCAGAGTGGTCCTGTATCGACCATCAGGACATCAGACAGTCAGAGCGGTCCTGTATCGACCATCAGGACAGCAGACAGTCAGAGTCATCCTGTATCAACCATCAGTTCAGCAGACAGTCAGAGTGGTCCTGTATCGACCATCAGGACATCAGACAGTCAGAGCGGTCCTGTATCGACCATCAGGACAGCATACAGACAGAGTGGTCCTGCATCGACCATCAGGACAGCAGACAGTCAGAGCGGTCCTGTATCGACCATCAGGACAGCAGACAGTCAGAGCGGTCCTGTATCGACCATCAGGACAGCAGACAGTCAGAGCGGTCCTGTCAGAGTTGTCCTAGAGTGGTCCTGTATTGACCTTCAGGACAGCAGACAAACAGAGCAGTCCTGTATCGACCTTCAGGACAGCATACAGACAATAAGAGTGGTCCTGTATCGACCTTCAGGACAGCAGACAGACAGTTAGAGTGGTCCTGTATCGACCTTCAGGACAGCATACAGACAGTTAGAGTGGTCCTGTATCGACCTTCAGGACAGCGTACAGACAGTTTGAGTGGTCCTATATCGACCTTCAGGACAGCAGACAGACAGTTAGAGTGGTCCTGTATCGACCTTCAGGACAGCGTACAGACGGTTAGAGTGGTCCTGTATCGACCTTCAGGTCAGCATACAGACAGTTAGAGTGGTCCTGTATCGACCTTCAGGACAGCAGACAGTCAGAGTCATCCTGTATCAACCATCGGTTCAGCAGACAGTCAGAGTGGTCCTGTATCGACCATCAGGACATCAGACAGTCAGAGCGGTCCTGTATCGACCATCAGGACAGCATACAGTCAGAGCGGTCCTGTATCGACCATCAGGACAGCGGACAGTCAGAGCGCTCCTGTTTCGCCCATCAGGACAGCATACAGACAGAGTGGTCCTGTATCGACCATCAGGACAGCATACAGAGAGAGTGGTCCTCAATCAACCTTCAGGACAGCAGACAAACAGAGTGGTCCTGTATCGACCTTCTTGACAGCATACAGACAGTTAGAGTGGTCCTGTATCGACCTTCAGGACAACGTACAGACAGTTTGAGTAGTCATATAAATCGTCCTTCAGGACAGCAGACAGACAGAGTGGTCCTGTATCGACCTTCAGGACAGCATGCAGACAGTTAGAGTGGTCCTGTATCAACCTTCAGGACAGCATACAGATGGTTAGAGTGGTCCTGTATCGACCTTCAGGCCAGCGTACAGACAGACAGAGTGGTCCTGTATCGACCTTCAGGACAGCATACAGACAGAGCAGTCCTGTATCGACCTTCAGGACAGCATACAGACAGTTAGAGTGGTCCTGTATCGACCTTCAGGACACCATACATACAGTTAGAGTGGTCCTGTATCGACCTTCAGGACAGCAGACAGACGGTTAGAGTGGTCCTGTATCGACCTTCAGGACAGCAGACAGACAGTTAGAGTGGTCCTGTATCGACCTTCAGAACAGCATACAGACAGTTAGAGTGGTCCTTTATCGACCTTCAGGACAGCAGACAGTCAGAGCGGTCCTGTATCGACCATCAGGACAGCATACAGACAGAGCGGTCCTGTATCGACCATCAGGACAGCAGACAGTCAGAGAGGTCCTGTATCGACCATCAGGACAGCAGACAGTCAGAGTCATCCTGTATCAACCATCAGTTCAGCAGACAGTCAGAGTGGTCCTGTATCGACCATCAGGACATCAGACATTCAGAGCGGTCCTGTATCGACCATCAGGACAGCATACAGACAGAGTGGTCCTGTATCGACCATCAGGACAGCAGACAGTCAGAGCGGTCCTGTATCGACCATCAGGACAGCAGACAGTCAGAGCGGTCCTGTATCGACCATCAGGACAGCAGACAGTCAGAGCGGTCCTGTCAGAGTGGTCCTAGAGTGGTCCTGTATCGACCTTCAGGACAGCAGACAAACAGAGCAGTCCTTAATCGACCTTCAGGACAGCATACAGACAGTTAGAGTGGTCCTGTATCGACCTTCAGGACAGCAGACATACAGTTAGAGTGGTCCTGTATCGACCTTCAGGACAGCAGACAGACGGTTAGAGTGGTCCTGTATCGACCTTCAGGACAGCAGACAGACAGTTAGAGTGGTCCTGTATCGACCTTCAGGACAGCATACAGACAGTTAGAGAGGTCCTGTATCGACCTTCAGGACAGCATACAGACAGTTAGAGTGGTCCTCTATCAACCTTCAGGACAGCAGACAAACAGAGTGGTCCTGTATCGACCTTCAGGACAGCATACAGACAGTTAGAGTGGTCCTGTATCGACCTTCAGGACAACGTACAGACAGTTTGAGTAGTCATATAAATCGACCTTCAGGACAGCAGACAGACAGAGTGGTCCTGTATCGACCTTCAGGACAGCATACAGACAGTTAGAGTGGTGCTGTATCAACCTTCAGGACAGCATACAGATGGTTAGAGTGGTCCTGTATCGACCTTCAGGCCAGCGTACAGACAGACAGAGTGGTCCTGTATCGACCTTCAGGACAGCATACAGACAGAGCAGTCCTGTATCGACCTTCAGGACAGCAGACAGACAGTTAGAGTGGTCCTGTATCGACCTTCAGGACAGCGTACAGACGGTTAGAGTGGTCCTGTATCGACCTTCAGGACAGCAGACAGTCAGAGCGGTCCTGTATCGACCATCAGGACAGCATACAGACAGAGCGGTCCTGTATCGACCATCAGGACAGCAGACAGTCAGAGAGGTCCTGTATCGACCATCAGGACAGCAGACAGTCAGAGTCATCCTGTATCAACCATCAGTTCAGCAGACAGTCAGAGTGGTCCTGTATCGACCATCAGGACATCAGACAGTCAGAGCGCACCTGTATCGACCATCAGGACAGCAGACAGTCAGAGTCATCCTGTATCAACCATCAGTTCAGCAGACAGTCAGAGTGGTCCTGTATCGATCATCAGGACATCAGACAGTCAGAGCGGTCCTGTATCGACCATCAGGACAGCATACAGACAGAGTGGTCCTGTATCGACCATCAGGACAGCAGACAGTCAGAGCCGTCCTGTATCGACCATCAGGACAGCAGACAGTCAGAGCGGTCCTGTATCGACCATCAGGACAGCAGACAGTCAGAGCGGTCCTGTCAGAGTGGTCCTAGAGTGGTCCTGTATCGACCTTCAGGACAGCAGACAAACAGAGCAGTCCTTAATCGACCTTCAGGACAGCATACAGACAGTTAGAGTGGTCCTGTATCGACCTTCAGGACAGCAGACATACAGTTAGAGTGGTCCTGTATCGACCTTCAGGACAGCAGACAGACAGTTAGAGTGGTCCTGTATCGACCTTCAGGACAGCATACAGACAGTTAGAGTGGTCCTGTATCGACCTTCAGGACAGCAGACATACAGTTAGAGTGGTCCTGTATCGACCTTCAGGACAGCAGACAGACAGTTAGAGTGGTCCTGTATCGACCTTCAGGACAGCATACTGTATCGACATTCAGGACAGCAGACAGTCAGAGCGGTCCTGTATCGACCATCAGGACAGCATACAGACAGTTAGAGTGGTCCTGTATCAACCTTCAGAACAGCGTACAGACAGTTAGAGTGGTCCTGTATCGACCTTCAGGACAGCAGACAAACAGAGTCGTCCTGTATCGACCTTCAGGACAGCATACAGACAGTTAGAGAGGTCCTGTATCGACCTTCAGGTCAGCATACAGACAGTTAGAGTGGTCCTGTATCGACCTTCAGGACAGCAGACAGTCAGAGTCATCCTGTATCAACCATCAGTTCAGCAGACAGTCAGAGTGGTCCTGTATCGACCATCAGGACATCAGACAGTCAGAGCGGTCCTGTATCGACCATCAGGACAGCATACAGTCAGAGCGGTCCTGTATCGACCATCAGGACAGCGGACAGTCAGAGCGCTCCTGTTTCGACCATCAGGACAGCATACAGACAGAGTGGTCCTGTATCGACCATCAGGACAGCATACAGAGAGAGTGGTCCTCTATCAACCTTCAGGACAGCAGACAAACAGAGTGGTCCTGTATCGACCTTCAGGACAGCATACAGACAGTTAGAGTGGTCCTGTATCGACCTTCAGGACAACGTACAGACAGTTTGAGTAGTCATATAAATCGTCCTTCAGGACAGCAGACAGACAGACTGGTCCTGTATCGACCTTCAGGACAGCATACAGACAGTTAGAGTGGTCCTGTATCAACCTTCAGGACAGCATACAGATGGTTAGAATGGTCCTGTATCGACCTTCAGGCCAGCGTACAGACAGACAGAGTGGTCCTGTATCGACCTTCAGGACAGCATACAGACAGAGCAGTCCTGTATCGACCTTCAGGACAGCAGACAGACGGTTAGAGTGGTCCTGTATCGACCTTCAGGACAGCAGACAGACAGTTAGAGTGGTTCTGTATCGACCTTCAGAACAGCATACAGACAGTTAGAGTGGTCCTTTATCAACCTTCAGGACAGCAGACAGTCAGAGCGGTCCTGTATCGACCATCAGGACAGCATACAGACAGAGCGGTCCTGTATCGACCATCAGGACAGCAGACAGTCAGAGAGGTCCTGTATCGACCATCAGGACAGCAGACAGTCAGAGTCATCCTGTATCAACCATCAGTTCAGCAGACAGTCAGAGTGGTCCTGTATCGACCATCAGGACATCAGACAGTCAGAGCGGTCCTGTATCGACCATCAGGACAGCAGACAGTCAGAGTCATCCTGTATCAACCATCAGTTCAGCAGACAGTCAGAGTGGTCCTGTATCGACCATCAGGACATCAGACATTCAGAGCGGTCCTGTATCGACCATCAGGACAGTATACAGACAGAGTGGTCCTGTATCGACCATCAGGACAGTATACAGACAGAGTGGTCCTGTATCGACCATCAGGACAGCAGACAGTCAGAGCGGTCCTGTATCGACCATCAGGACAGCAGACAGTCAGAGCGGTCCTGTCAGAGTGGTCCTAGAGTGGTCCTGTATCGACCTTCAGGAGAGCAGACATACAGTTAGAGTGGTCCTGTATCGACCTTCAGGACAGCAGACAGAAGGTTAGAGTGGTCCTGTATCAACCTTCAGGACAGCAGACAGACAGTTAGAGTGGTCCTGTATCGACCTTCAGGACAGCATACAGACAGTTAGAGTGGTCCTGTATCGACCTTCAGGACAGCAGACAGTCAGAGCGGTCCTGTATCGACCATCAGGACAGCATACAGACAGAGCGGTCCTGTATCGACCATCAGGACAGCAGACAGTCAGAGAGGTCCTGTATCGACCATCAGGACAGCAGACAGTCAGAGTCATCCTGTATCAACCATCAGTTCAGCAGACAGTCAGAGTGGTCCTGTATCGACCATCAGGACATCAGACAGTCAGAGCGGTCCTGTATCGACCATCAGGACAGCAGACAGTCAGAGTCATCCTGTATCAACCATCAGTTCAGCAGACAGTCAGAGTGGTCCTGTATCGACCATCAGGACATCAGACAGTCAGAGCGGTCCTGTATCGACCATCAGGACAGCATACAGACAGAGTGGTCCTGCATCGACCATCAGGACAGCAGACAGTCAGAGCGGTCCTGTATCGACCATCAGGACAGCAGACAGTCAGAGCGGTCCTGTATCGACCATCAGGACAGCAGACAGTCAGAGCGGTCCTGTCAGAGTTGTCCTAGAGTGGTCCTGTATTGACCTTCAGGACAGCAGACAAACAGAGCAGTCCTGTATCGACCTTCAGGACAGCATACAGACAATAAGAGTGGTCCTGTATCGACCTTCAGGACAGCAGACAGACAGTTAGAGTGGTCCTGTATCGACCTTCAGGACAGCATACAGACAGTTAGAGTGGTCCTGTATCGACCTTCAGGACAGCGTACAGACAGTTTGAGTGGTCCTATATCGACCTTCAGGACAGCAGACAGACAGTTAGAGTGGTCCTGTATCGACCTTCAGGACAGCGTACAGACGGTTAGAGTGGTCCTGTATCGACCTTCAGGTCAGCATACAGACAGTTAGAGTGGTCCTGTATCGACCTTCAGGACAGCAGACAGTCAGAGTCATCCTGTATCAACCATCGGTTCAGCAGACAGTCAGAGTGGTCCTGTATCGACCATCAGGACATCAGACAGTCAGAGCGGTCCTGTATCGACCATCAGGACAGCATACAGTCAGAGCGGTCCTGTATCGACCATCAGGACAGCGGACAGTCAGAGCGCTCCTGTTTCGCCCATCAGGACAGCATACAGACAGAGTGGTCCTGTATCGACCATCAGGACAGCATACAGAGAGAGTGGTCCTCAATCAACCTTCAGGACAGCAGACAAACAGAGTGGTCCTGTATCGACCTTCTTGACAGCATACAGACAGTTAGAGTGGTCCTGTATCGACCTTCAGGACAACGTACAGACAGTTTGAGTAGTCATATAAATCGTCCTTCAGGACAGCAGACAGACAGAGTGGTCCTGTATCGACCTTCAGGACAGCATGCAGACAGTTAGAGTGGTCCTGTATCAACCTTCAGGACAGCATACAGATGGTTAGAGTGGTCCTGTATCGACCTTCAGGCCAGCGTACAGACAGACAGAGTGGTCCTGTATCGACCTTCAGGACAGCATACAGACAGAGCAGTCCTGTATCGACCTTCAGGACAGCATACAGACAGTTAGAGTGGTCCTGTATCGACCTTCAGGACACCATACATACAGTTAGAGTGGTCCTGTATCGACCTTCAGGACAGCAGACAGACGGTTAGAGTGGTCCTGTATCGACCTTCAGGACAGCAGACAGACAGTTAGAGTGGTCCTGTATCGACCTTCAGAACAGCATACAGACAGTTAGAGTGGTCCTTTATCGACCTTCAGGACAGCAGACAGTCAGAGCGGTCCTGTATCGACCATCAGGACAGCATACAGACAGAGCGGTCCTGTATCGACCATCAGGACAGCAGACAGTCAGAGAGGTCCTGTATCGACCATCAGGACAGCAGACAGTCAGAGTCATCCTGTATCAACCATCAGTTCAGCAGACAGTCAGAGTGGTCCTGTATCGACCATCAGGACATCAGACATTCAGAGCGGTCCTGTATCGACCATCAGGACAGCATACAGACAGAGTGGTCCTGTATCGACCATCAGGACAGCAGACAGTCAGAGCGGTCCTGTATCGACCATCAGGACAGCAGACAGTCAGAGCGGTCCTGTATCGACCATCAGGACAGCAGACAGTCAGAGCGGTCCTGTCAGAGTGGTCCTAGAGTGGTCCTGTATCGACCTTCAGGACAGCAGACAAACAGAGCAGTCCTTAATCGACCTTCAGGACAGCATACAGACAGTTAGAGTGGTCCTGTATCGACCTTCAGGACAGCAGACATACAGTTAGAGTGGTCCTGTATCGACCTTCAGGACAGCAGACAGACGGTTAGAGTGGTCCTGTATCGACCTTCAGGACAGCAGACAGACAGTTAGAGTGGTCCTGTATCGACCTTCAGGACAGCATACAGACAGTTAGAGTGGTCCTTTATCGACCTTCAGGACAGCAGACAGTCAGAGCGGTCCTGTATCGACCATCAGGACAGCATACAGACAGAGCGGTCCTGTATCGACCATCAGGACAGCAGACAGTCAGATAGGTCCTGTATCGACCATCAGGACAGCAGACAGTCAGAGTCATCCTGTATCAACCATCAGTTCAGCAGACAGTCAGAGTGGTCCTGTATCGATCATCAGGACATCAGACAGTCAGAGCGGTCCTGTATCGACCATCAGGACATCAGACAGTCAGAGCGGTCCTGTATCGACCATCAGGACAGCATACAGTCAGAGCGGTCCTGTATCGACCATCAGGACAGCGGACAGTCAGAGCGCTCCTGTTTCGCCCATCAGGACAGCATACAGACAGAGTGGTCCTGTATCGACCATCAGGACAGCATACAGAGAGAGTGGTCCTCAATCAACCTTCAGGACAGCAGACAAACAGAGTGGTCCTGTATCGACCTTCTTGACAGCATACAGACAGTTAGAGTGGTCCTGTATCGACCTTCAGGACAACGTACAGACAGTTTGAGTAGTCATATAAATCGTCCTTCAGGACAGCAGACAGACAGAGTGGTCCTGTATCGACCTTCAGGACAGCATGCAGACAGTTAGAGTGGTCCTGTATCAACCTTCAGGACAGCATACAGATGGTTAGAGTGGTCCTGTATCGACCTTCAGGCCAGCGTACAGACAGACAGAGTGGTCCTGTATCGACCTTCAGGACAGCATACAGACAGAGCAGTCCTGTATCGACCTTCAGGACAGCATACAGACAGTTAGAGTGGTCCTGTATCGACCTTCAGGACACCATACATA